>NC_080418.1:123894423-123969423 GCF_029873635.1 Malania oleifera | reverse complement strand
ATAAAAACTATCATTTTGCTTTGGGCTTGTGCATGCCCTACATGCACTTGCGCATTGGCTCCCATGCGCTGGCACATTCGGCCAAGTGCCAACTTATATTTTTTTCTTTTTTTAAATTTATTTTTATTTTATATTTTTATTTTCTAAATATTTTAGTATTACAATTTATATTATATTCTATTCTATTGTATTAATTTATTTAATCAAAAATTTTTACTTTATTTAAATAAATAGAAAGGTATATAGGCCCCACAAAAAATGGCCAAAAATTCCATGTGTCCAAAAATGTCAAAAAATTATAGAAAAGCTAGAATTTTGCCTCAATTTTTGTGCAAGAAGCCAAAAGTACAATTTCACATCTACCATTTTAGGTTGCTCCAAATCGCCTATTTCAATCAAATTTGGCTTCCACCTCAATTTTCATGTAGAATAGTAAAATTACTATTTGATACTATCTTATCATTTCAAACTACTCTAAAAAGCCTAAATGATAGGGTTATGCCTTGATTTTTGTGCTTGAGGTCAAAATCATTATTAGACATCTTCTTGCCTTTTCGGACTATCCCAAATGACCCAGTGCAGTCAGAATTAGCAGAAAGAAAAAAAAATCTTGGAATAATAAAAGTTTTATCCCAATTTTTATGCACAAGGTCATATCGTTGTCAAACCCTATCCTATTATTTTGAACTGTCCCAGATCACCCAGTACACTCAAAAATGCCAAAAACAAAGGAAAAAACCAAAAGAGAAATATCGAAGAGTGCATTAAGGTTTCTACCCCCTAGATCCCTAGTGAAGGACCTACTCAAACAACTTTGGTTATATAAAGAAGTGACTGACAACTGAGTTATCTAATTTTCCCCACAAATTTTGACCTAAATAGGTAATGCCTTTATGCACGAAAGCAACATATCATCGCTAGCATCTCCTTCTCTTGAGTTGGGTGCTTCCACTCTACTTTATTAAATTTATAGCCCTTGTACATAACAGGATACCCATCCTATAAAAAGACTCTACCAATGACAAAGCATGATGCATATATCTATACCTCAAAGGACTGCATGATATCCGAAAGAGCAAGCACTAGATCTCGCATCATAGCTTCCTTCAAGTTGTCAAAGGCACCCTGCAAATTCTTTATCCAATTCCACCAATGACCCTTTTTCAACAATTATGTGAACAAGTAAATTCTCCTCAAGTATCCCTATGTAAACTTACGAGAATAATTAGCGATTCCAAGAAAGGAAGGCATCTTCTTCACTTTAGGGATCTTCCAATCTTGAATAGCTCTCACCTATTCCATATTCATCAAGGTAGGACCTTTCGCAATCAAATAACCAAGGATTTGATCCTCCTCTAAGCAAAAGAGAACTTATCTTTCTTCACATAAAAGTTGTTCTCTTTCAGCCTATCAAACACCTCCTGTAGATGTCCTTTATTTTCCTATAGAGTATAACTGTAGACAACAATATCGTCTATGTATACCATGACAAACTTGTCGAGATACTTATGAAATACCTAGTTCATGTGTTTCTGCACATTCATTAACCCAAAGGACATCACTAAGAATTCATATGCCTTATACTATGTCACGCAAGTAGTCTTCGGCTCATAACCATTTTCTATCCTCACCTAAGAATAGCCTAACCTAGTTTGGTAAAATACTTGGCATGACTTAGTTCATCAAACAAATTGACATTAGTGGAATGAAATACTTGTTGCAAACAATCACCTCATTGAAGACCTGATAGTCCATGCACATTTGTATACTCCTATCACGTTTCCTCCAAAACAACACTAGTGCTACAAATGGTGCTTTAAAAGGACATATATAGCCTACTTCCAATAATTCATCAAGTTGTTTCCTAAACTCTGCTATTTCTAGATGTCTAGTTTGATATGTCCCTTTAGCAAGTGACCTCACTCCTCGTAATAATTTAATATCATGCCCCACACTTCTTATGGAGACAAGTTAAGAGGTAGCTTGTCAGGCATCACAACTTTGTAACATCCAACACAACTCTTATGGCAATAGGTGCTAATTCTTGCCCTACCTTTTTGTTCACCACCAATTTGGTGAGATATGTACCCCTCCTTAATCCTTTCTTAAGTTGCATGGAAAATAAGAACCTTTCATCGCTTCCTTTCTTCACAACAACTTACATTATACAAGGGTGGTCCCCCTTTAGACAAAAGGAACTAGAAAATGGCATCAGTACCACCTTAGCTCCCCAAGAATTTCATTCCTAGATTTTGATGGTGGATTCTGGTGGGGATGCCAACAAAAGGAAAGATGATCCCCCAATGAAAATATTTTTGAAGAAAAAAGGGGTAAAAAAATCACATGATGCGGAGTCGCCTGCTTGTTTTTTGAAAACACAAATAAAATAAAGAAAACCCCTAAGAAGGTCTAAGAAAATCAGATTTTGAGATCAAAAGTGTGTTTGTGCATAGGAAAGGTAATTAGAAAGTCATCTTAGTGACAGTTAGCCAACCAGTACCCCTATCAACATCCATTCACGCAACGGTTGTCACAATTACGTATATGTTGCATTCAAAAAGAAAAGAAATAAAAGACAAAGGAGAAAAACCCACCTTTTGGTCCTTTAGCATTGTTATCACTATTTGAGCACCCTAATATGGCTTCAAGAAGCCCAAAGTATTGCTCTAAGGTTTTGGCCTTAGAACCCTAATTTTGTAGCCAACATGATGATGGTGATGGATGATGGATGATGAAAATAGTTGGTTTAAAAACGTCTATCTTATATTATTGACCTAAAAAATCAACGTTTGAGAAAAAGGGACACCGAACTTGTATTACTAATTTTTGAAGAAAATGAAGATGGTGAGTTTTGAAAATAAGAGTTTTGAAGAAAGCTTTGAGTTGAAATGTATGAGTTTTAGAAAAGTTAAAGGTTTATCAATGCCTTTTAAAATCAAAAAAAAATACTAGGAAAATACAATATTTTTTGTATTTTTGAAAATATTTTTAAACAAGAAAATGCCAACACTAGACAGACAAATATAACTCATTTTGTCTAATTCTATTGGTTGGAGTCATAATCCTTCTTGAATCCTACAATTTTCGAAGGTAAAAAACATCTCTATCATGTCTAGGAATAAAGAGCATAAAACATTATACAGTAAAATTTTTCCTTTTATCCAATGATAAGCCAGAAACAGGCTTTGAGAATTAAGTGACAAAAACTAATAATTTGGGATTTTCAATATTTTTCAATTTTTTGAGATTTTGAATAATGACAAGATAATAACAAAACGCACACTAATATATACACTAACATAGGGGTGAGCAAACGGTCGGTTCGACCAAATTCAGTTAATTAACCAAATTAACCGATATTTTCGGTTAATGAGAACTGTTAACCAAGCCAACCGAATAGAGGGGCCTCATCGAACCGAACCCGATCAAATTACCTTTTCAGGTAATTCGGTTAACCAAATTTAACCGAATTAATTTGAAATTAATTAATAAAAACATAATATAATTGTAGATTTTTTTACCAAATAATAATTAACATATTAACAAATTAACATATACTAATTAACATATTAACAAATTAACATATACCAATTTATATTTAAATTTTAATTAATTATTAAATCGACTATTTCGGTTAACCGAATTAACATTCCTCTTAACCGAACCGATTAACCGAACTTTGTAAAACCATAACCGAACCAACCGATCTTGTGTTCTTAACCGAACCGAACCAACCAACACCTATATACACACACACACACACACACACACACACATATATATATATATATATATATATGCACACACATTCATACACACGCACACCTGTACACCTACACGTAAACTCATGCATTAACACACATGCATCCATATATATAGGTATACACTAGTAAATGCGCACATACAACTATATACATACATACTTAATATACCAACACATATATACCCCAAATATATTATTTACATAAAATTATACCTATATATATATATATATATATATGTATGTATAAGTATATGCATAAGTACATTTAATTGTACACACACACACACACACACACTATATATATATATATATATATATATATATTACCGAACCAACCGATCTTGTGTTCTTAACCGAACCGAACCAACCAACACCTATACACACACACACACACACACACACACACACACACACACACACACATATATATATATATATATATATATATATATGCACACACATTCATACACACGCACACCTGTACACCTACACGTAAACTCATGCATTAACACACATGCATCCACATATATAGGTATACACTAGTAAATGCGCACATACAACTATATACATACATACTTAATATACCAACACATATATACCCCAAATATATTATTTACATAAAATTATACCTATATATATATATATATATATGTATGTATAAGTATATGCATAAGTACATTTAATTGTACACACACACACACACACACACTATATATATATATATATATATATATATTACCGAACCAACCGATCTTGTGTTCTTAACCGAACCGAACCAACCAACACCTACACACACACACACACACACACACACACACACACACACACACACATATATATATATATATATATATATATATATATATATGCACACACATTCATACACACGCACACCTGTACACCTACACGTAAACTCATGCATTAACACACATGCATCCACATATATAGGTATACACTAGTAAATGCGCACATACAACTATATACATACATACTTAATATACCAACACATATATACCCCAAATATATTATTTACATAAAATTATACCTATATATATATATATATATATATATATGTATAAGTATATGCATAAGTACATTTAATTGTACACACACACACACACACACACACACTATATATATATATATATATATATATATATATATATATGCTAAAAATACATATATACAATTAAACGCACTTATATATATTTTATATACAGATATCATTAAATATTAGCAATATATATACATACATTTCCACATGTATTACCACATCTTTTATCACATATAAATATACAAATACATATGTATTATATACATACATTAATATACATAAATTAAAAAGTATATACATACACACACACACACACATATATGTATATGAGAATACTTATATACCTACATTAATATTCATAAATTAAAAAATATATACATACATACATATATATACACACATATATACAAGAATACCTATATACATATGTACATACAATATATATATATACTCATTAGATAATTATTTATATCTATACAAATATGTAAATAAATTAATAAATACACATATATGCTAAATACATACATATACATACACACTCATATATATATATGCCACAAAATACATACATGTTTAAATAGCGAAGTACGTAAATATAATTACACATATACTAATTATATATACATATGTATACACCACCATACGCGCGCGCGCGCGCATATATATATATATATATATATATATATATATATATATATATATATAGACACACACACACACCTGTATGTATACACATGTGTGAATACCCACACATACATATATAAATATACACACACACCCATCATAACATATATATGCATACAATCCATACATATTGCCATTCATGCATACATGCATTTATCCTCACAACCACATGCATATACATACCCATGCATGCATGCATCACCATACTTACCCATATAGATAAACGCCTACATGCATATTACTTCACATATATTCACATACATATACATATGCATACATATACATCCACATGCATCATCATGCATACATGCATACACATACGTACATCATTATGCATACATGCATCATCACCCATGCACATCCATTTGTTCACATAACCACATGCATGCATACATAACTATATTTGCATGCACATCATTATCCATCATCTATGCACCTATATTGCATCCACATTCATCTCATGCCTACATGCATTATCATCCATGCACATGCATATACACTCATCCATATGCATTATATACATGCATACATACATACATATATATATATATATAGAGAGAGAGAGAGAGTAGGAACCCGAATCCAGAAAAGAAAAGAAAAATAAATAAGAAGAAGAGAAAATAAGGAAATGGGTTTAGTACAGGCCAAACCGTCAACGGTTTAAGGGAGCTCAAAAAAATTGTCTACGGTTTTAGTGGGGCACGGTTTGACAAGACCAAACCATCGACAGTTACAACAACCAAGAGCTTGTATAATAAGATCACAAGGCTAAACCGTCGACAGTTTTGTGGGGACCAGCTTGTCTATAAATAGGTTTGAGCTCATTTTACTCTCTCGCTCCCTCCCTCCCTCCCTCCCTCCCTCACTCTCTCTCTCTCTCTCTCTCTCTCTCTCTCTCTCTCTCTCTCTCTCTCTCTCTCTCTCGCTCCCTCCCTCCCTCCCTCCCTCTCTCTCTCTCTCTCTCTCTCTCTCTCTCTCTCCCTCCCTCTCCCTCCCTCCCTCCCTCCTAAGGTCTCCCGGATCCTCCTTCTTGTTCTCCGATTGTCTCTCTCTCCTCTCGGCTTGCAGCAGCTCTTCAGTGGCCGGGTTAAAGGGGAGCTAGGATTTCGATTCAGGAACCTTTTAGGCGTATTTTTCAAGAACAGGTAAGGGGAATAAATTATGTCAATTTTTTTCTCGAATTTGAATCGATTAAAATTGAGTACATGGATTCCTGAACGTTGTATACGATTTTTTAAAATTGTATTACGAATTAACATTCAAATCGTGTGGCATGAGAATGATTCATTTTTATTGCATAACTAAATTTGAGGATTTTTATGGCAAGATATAGTGAGAATGTGGTTTCATACTAATTTATGAAAATATTGAGAATGCTGTGAAATGTGAAATGACGGTTTTATACCAGACTATGAAATGTGAAATGGCAGTTTTATACCGAGCTGTGAAATGTGAAATGACGATTTTATACCGAGTTTTGAATGTTTGTAAATACTAATGTGAGATGTATGATGAGAAAATGAGATTAGGATATTGTTTTAATTACTTAAATTGCATTATATGGTTTAAGAACACTAAGGACTAGATGTAATGAAAGCACGGTATCATAGCTAGTGAATGAGTTAGTGCAGCCACACTATACTGAGAAGTGTTGGTAATAAAAAGTCGATTTCGCCGCGAAGAGTTGTTGTACCCCCCCCCCCCCCTAGAGTCTGGACCAAGCTAGGTAGGCAAATTGGACTTGCAGACAAGGTATTTTGACTTAGCGTGGTGGTAGGTCAACTATGACTAAGTCCAGTCTTCGAACCGCACAACCCAATCATGCAGGGCATGATGATGTTTTTAGTCCAAAAGGGTGGTTCTTCTACGCATATATGTGAATTTATGTAAATGGTAATATTTACAAAGCTGATTTGTATTGTGAAGGAAAATATGTATTTTCAATTGTATAGGTGTGAGTTATATTTTACCAATGTCATGTTGGTTAGATAACCAAATTAATGAATGTGTTGATTTCATTGAAACTCATGTTAGTCACATACTAGTAATAATTTGTTTCGTCTTACTGAGAAGTGTCTCGCCCCAATAAATATATCAACTTTTCAGGGCCTAGCCTACAGGGAATTGAGCCTCAAAGCTCCAGAGCGGGACTTAGACATTTTCGTTGAGGGTGAGTGTTGGTGGGACACTAGTCTGTTCATATTATATGTTTTGAGCTTTCTGGGTTGTACTATGAATTTTGGGTATGGTAAATGTAAAGGTTGTGAGGTAGCACTTTAGTATGTATGGAATGGATGGTCTTTTTGCTTCTACTATATCCACTTAAATTGTGTTGTGGAAAGAAGGCACCTGGGACCCCCTTTTGGGTTCGGGTTGTCATAATTGGCGTATGAGAGATATTGCGTTTTTATATTTGAATAAATTATTTTATTTTATTTTTTTGATATTATTTTATGGAAATTTTCGAAGCGTTACAACTGTGGTATCAGAGCCTAAGTTGCTAGGTTCTGCAGACTTTAGAGGATAATACTACCAAAGTATAGGAATGAGTGGTGATAAGAGTAAAAATGGATAATTTAGGTGTTGTAAGGTGAGTCAGATATAGGAGGGATAGTGATGCAAAGTCCCCTGAGTAAATGGAAATTTTGGGTGTTGTCCCACGGCCTGGAGCCAGAAATCCCTTGACGGTATTCTGTGATTTTCCTGAGGCGACGATCTTGCAAACATCATAGCAAACCATTGACGGTTTTGTTTCTGAGGTGTGAAGCTAAACCTTGGATGGGAAACTTGGAAATTAAAATGGTTTATTTGTGCAGGAGAAGTTCATCAGGGAAAGTCTAAGTATTTTAGTACGAGAATGTAGTGAATTCTATAGTCCTAGCTGATTAATTGTACTAGTCGAGTTCCGAAAATAGGATTCTAAGGAAATTATTCTTTGTCCTACTTTTAGGATGGACTCCAAAGATAAAAACGTGGATACTGGAGGGAGTATTAATATGGAGACCTCCAGTGAGGATGACATTGACACCTCTACGGTGTTGCGGGTTTAGAACGGCAGGTTATGATGGAGATTAGGCGAGACTCTAAAGGGCAGAATCACCCACCTACAAACCAAGGCTGCACCATAGAGTAGTTTACCCGCCTAAATCTGTCGGCATTTGCTGAAGGAGCTAACTTGATCGCGTCGGAGGACTGGGTTTAGGAGATAGAAGAGCTACTGGTCGTCTTGCACTGCACCGATGAACAGAGGGTTCAGTACACCACTTTTAAGTTAATTGGGGAGGCTAAGTGATGGTAGGAAGCAGTAAAGCTGATTGAGGAACAGAGCTCAGGACCCGCAACTTTGACCTAGTGCCATTTTAAAGGAATCTTCTTTAACAAATTCTTCCCTACTTCCACCAAGGAAGCTAAAGTGGAGGAGTTCATGAATCTGACCCAAGGGCACTTGACCGTACAGCAGTACACAACCAAGTTCATGGAGTTGTCTCGCTTCGCCCCATACATGATCCCAGATGAGCCAAAGAAGGTGGGAAGGTTTGAGAAAGGTCTGAGGCAGGGGATTTACGAGCAGGTAGTGGCGTTTCAGGTCCAGGATTTCTCAGAGCTGGTGGACAAAGCGACAATATTGGAGACCAGTCTGTAAAGGGGTGAGGAAATGATGAATCAGAAGAAGAGGCCCATGCCTCCTAGTTTTCAGGCTGGCACCAGTCAGGGTCCATGGAGGAAAAATAGCAATAGTGCGGGCCAGCGATAGAAAGTGGGACACCAAGTTCCTCAGGAAAATCCATCACGCCCTCCTTGTCCCAAGTGTAATCAAAGGCATTGGGGTGAATGCCGAGCTAGAGCAGTTGTTTGTTACATATGCGGTAGACCCGGTCACATGGAACGAGACTGTCGTGCATCGCCTAGGGATGCACCCACGCCTAATCAATTCCGAGGAAACAATCAGGCACCCCAAGGTGGCTACCAAAGGAACATCGCCCAAGCACAGGTGTATTACACCAGAAGATACGGAGGACGTCGGTGACGTAGTGACAAGTACTATTTTAATATTGTCACATAAAATTGTTGTGTTGTTTGATTCAGAGGCACACATTCATTCATAGATCAGGAGTTTATCAAATTATGTGGAATATAGGTTCAGCTATTGGATGCCGACCTATCGGTGGCTACACCGATAGGAACCATAGTGGTATGCAGTAAAGTACTTAGAGATTATCCAATTAGTATTCATGGAAGGGCACTGCCTGCTAATCTGGTGGTCCTCGACATGCATGGATTTAAGGGGATTATGAGGAAGGACTAGCTAGCTTCCAGTTATGCCAGTATTGACTGCTACAAGAAATAAGTAGTGTTCAAACCTCTAAAGGAGCAGGAATACACATTTGTTGGGTCGTGTGTGCGTTCCTCACCATAAATACGTTCAACCATGCAGGCTAAAAGGCTACTCTTGGAAGGATGTCAAGGGTACCTAACTTGCGTGAAGGAAGCACCAGAAAGGGAATTTAGACTTGGGGATATCCCGATAGTAAGGGAATTTCCTAATATGTTTTCGGAAGATTTTCTAGGGTTACCTCCTGAGCATGAGGTGGAGTTTGCAATCGATTGATCTCTGGGAACGGCGCCGATCTCTAAGGCTTCGAACAGGATGGCTCCAACTAAATTGAAGGTAGTAAAGGAACAGTTACACGAGTTATTGGACAAGGGATTCATCAGATCTAGCATATCACCGTGGGGAGCTCCACTGTTGTTTATGAAGAAGAAAAACGGGTCAATGAGGATGTGTATCGACTACCAAGAAATAAATAAAGTGACGATTAAGAACAAGTACCCGCTACCCCATATCGATGATCTGTTTGACCAACTCCAAGGAACGTAGGTCTTCTCTAAGATCGATCTTCAATCCGGGTATCATCAAGTGAAAGTTAAATCAGAGGATGTACCGAAGACTGCTTTTCGAACAAGGTATGGCCATTATGAATTCTTGGTTATGCCTTTCAGATTGATTAATGCTCCTACTGCATTTATAGGCCTCGTGAACAGAGCATTCCATAAATATTTGGACCAATTTGTGGTAATGTTTATTGATGATATTTTGGTAAATTCAAAAAGTCCTGAGGAGCATGAGGATCATTTGAGGCTCGTACTACAAGTGCTCAAAGAAAGGGAACTATATGCGAAATTTAATAAATGTGAGTTCTTGTTGGAACAAATAGCTTTTCTGGGGCATGTGATATCCAGGGGCGGTATTTCAGTGGACTCGAGTAAGATAAAGGCAGTGGTAGACTGGGCAAGACCGAAGAATGTCCACAAAGTCACAAATTTCTTGGGATTGGCAGGATATTACCACCTATTAGTAGAAGGTTTTTCTAAGTTATCAGGCTCTCTGACAAAGTTGACCAAGAAGAATATAAGATATGAATGGACAGATGAATGTGAACAAAGCTTCCAAGAGCTAAAGCAACGACTCATCACTACGCCAGTATTGACAGTTCCTTCAGAAGATGGGGGTTTTTTGATTTACAGTGATGCATCTCAAAAAGGGCTTGAATGTGTTTTAATGCAACGAGAGAAAGTTGTTGCATATGCTTCTCGGCAACTCAAGGAATACAAGAAGAATTACCCGACGCACGATCTGGAATTGGCAACAGTAGTGTTTCTGTTGAAAATCTAGAGACACTACCTGTATGGTGAAAGATGCTAGATTTTTATGGATCATAAAAGCCTCAAGTACTTCTTCACGCAGAAGGAGCTGAATATGAGATAGAGGAGATGACTTGAGTTAATAAAGGACTATAATTACACCATCAACTATCAACCAGGGAAAGCTAACATGGTAGCTGACACATTGAGTCGAAAGTCAGGGAATGCGTCAGTCTCAGTAGTGGTAGCTCAACATCAAATCATGATGGATATGGAAAGATTTGGTATGAAAATTGTGGAAGGAAATCACCAAGCTTTCATTGCTAGTCTGGTACTCTAACTGACATTACTGTAAAAAATTAAGACTACTCAAATGAAAGATACAGAATTCATAAAATTAAGGGTAAGGTACAAAGTGGATTGGGAGCAGTTTTAATATCTTAGATGAAAGAGTTCTAAGGTTTCATGTCAAGCTATGTGTACCTAATGACACAGAGATAAAAAGGACAATTCTGGAAAAGGCATATCGTTCACTTTATACATTACATCCAAGAAGCACCAAGATGTACCGAGATTTACGAGAATCTTTCTAGTGGAACAACATGAAAAGGGAAATTGTCCGATTCGTGGAACAGTACTTGACATGTTAGCAAGTGAAGGCTGATCATCAGAGACCAATACGACCATTACAACCATTTCACATTCGTGGGTGGAAGTGGGAGCACATTTCTATGGACTTCGTCACGGGGTTACCCCAGGCACTTCATGGGCAAAAATGTCATATGGGTAATTGTGGTTCGTCTGACAAAGACTACGCATTTCGTTCCAATCAAAGTTAGTTATTCCATGAATAGAATGGCGGAGTTGTATGTGCAGGAGATAGTTAGACTTAATGGCATACCAGTGTCCATTGTATCAAATCGAGATCTATGATTTTCCTCCCAGTTTTGGAAAAGTTTGCAAAAAGCCTTGGGATCTCAGCTGACTTTCAGTACAGCATTTCACCCCCAGACAGATGGACAGTCAGAGAGAACAATCCAGATATTGGAGGATATGTTGCGGCGTGTGTGTTGGATTTCGGTGACAATTGGATTCAGTATTTGCCGTTAGTTGAGTTTGCTTACAACAATAGTTACCAGGCTAGTACTGAAATGGCACCGTATGAAGCGTTATATGGTCAAAGGTGCCGATCTCCACTGTATTGGGATGAGGTTGGCGAATGGCATATTTTGGGACCAAAAATTATTAAACAAACTTCTGAGAAAATCAAGTTTATTCAGGATAGAATTAAAACAGTTCAGGGTCGACAGAAGAGTTATGCTGATACTCACCGACGAGAGCTAGAATTTGATGTAGGGGCTATAATATTTCTGAGGATTTCTCTAATGAAAGGGGTTATAAGATTTAATAGGAAGGGTAAGCTGAGCCCTAGGTATATTGGGTCATTCGAGGTTCTAGAGAGGGTTGGTACAGTTGCCTATAGAATAGCGTTACCACCAGCCCTGTCTAGGATTCATGACGTATTCCATGTGTCTATACTGAGGAAATACATTCCAAATCCTTCACATGTAATAAGCTACGAGTTTTTGGAAATGAGTGGCACCTTATCATATGATGAAGTACTCATCCAGATCCTAGAACGGAAGGAACAAGAATTGCGTACCAAAAGGATACTGTTGATAAAAGTACTTTGGAGAAATCATGCAATTGAGAAAACCTCATGGAAATTAGAAGAGGAAATACGTCAGAGGTACCCACAGTTATTCGATGAGGCCCAATGCTAATCAAGTAAGTGAAGCTATTCAAGTAAGAGTTTGATTGTAAATGTAATTTGTTTTGTGCAGGTTGTCCAGTTAAGTTTGAGTGATTGTAAATCTATATGCTAAGGAAAAACTCTCTCTCTCTCTCTCTCTCCTATTCTCTCCGATTCTCTCCCTCTCTCTCACGTGTATCTCTCTCTCTCTCCTAAGGTCTCCCGGATCCTCCTTCTCACTTTCTGATTGTCTCTCTCTCCTCTCGGCTTGCGGTAGCTCTTCACCGGTCGGGTTAAAGGAGAGCTATGATTTTTATTCAAGAACCTTTTAGGCGTATTTTTTAGGAACAAGTAAGGGGAATAGATTATGTCAATTTTTTTCTCGAATTTGAACCAATTAAAATTGAGTATATGGATTCTTGAACGTTGTATATGATTTTCTAAATGATTTAGGTATATGAAATTGATGGTTTTAGTTATTATATGTATTTGGGCAAAATCAAAGTGAGTAGGTTAATCATCTATGTTTCCTGAAAAAAATATATTTTAAGTTAAATAAAATTATGGAGATGATCAGCCCTAGTTTTCAGCAGAAATATATTTTTCTTAGGCAATTTATTATATTACGAATTAACGTTCAAATTGTGTGGCATGAGAATGATTCATTTTTATTGCATAACTGAATATCGGGATTTTTATGGTAAAGATACAGTGAGAATGTGGTTTCATACTGATTTACGAAAATATTGGGAATGTTGTGAAATGTGAAATAACGGTTTTATACTGGCCTATGAAATGTGAAATGACGATTTTATATCAGGCTATGAAATGTGAAATGACAATTTTATACTAAGCTATGAAATGTGAAATGATGGTTTTATACCGGGTTTTGAATGTTTGGAAATACTAATGTGAGATGTATGTTGAGAAAATAAGATCAGGATACTGTTTTTATTACTTAAATTGCATTATATGATTTAAGAACACTCAGGACCAAATGTAATGAAAGCACGGTACCGTTACTAGTGAATGAGTTAGTGCAGTCACACTGTAGAGACCCAAAAAAATAATAATAATAATAATAATAATAATAAAATAATAAAATATTAAGAAAAAGGAAATTTTGGTTTGGTACAGGACCCAACCGTCAATGGTTTGAGGAGTCTCGAGAAAACCATCGATAGTTTTGAGTTATCGAGACCCAGTAAAGGTAAAAAAATAGAAAAATAGTCTAGTTAAAAACCAAACCTTCGACGGTTTTAAGGAAATCGTCGATGGTTTTGGTCAGGTCAACATACCATTTTGATTGGAATAAATATTCTCTCTCTCTCTCTCTCTCTCTCTCTCTCTCTCTCTCTCTCTCTCTCTCTTCAATTTTTCGTCCGTTTTTAGCTCGAATCGAAGGATAAACACCATTTCGGAGTCCTAATTGCAATTCCTAGCAGGTTAACCAGAGCAGATTCGTAGTTTGGAGATCCTAGGCACCACTCCAAGGCTGAGGTAAAGAAAATAAATTATGTCATTTTTTAAAATTTAACCGGTTAACGAGTGTATGAGCTTATGAATGTTAAAATAGTTATTATTCTAGGGTTGAGCCAATTAAACTAAAGTATTTGAATACAGGGTGTTGTGCGAATGCTGCAAGCATCGTTTTAGGATCCCTATAGGCATATCTTCAGTAGACAGGTAAGGGGATAGATTATGTTAGGTATTTTTATAAAATTTACCGATTAAATTGTAGTATTTGATTATAGAAATTATATATATGATTTTCTGGATATTCAGGCATATGGAAATGGTATTTATGAATTAAGGTATATTTTTGGGAAACCATGCATTTGAGTTGAGTAAATCCTAGAAGGTGATTTAATGTTATTTCTTAACAAAATATATTTTTCCCAAGCAGTTAGTATATTATAAAGGAATACTTAAATCATGTGGCTATAAACATTTTTACTGTATATATATATATATATATATATATATATATATATAAGCAGCATGTTAAATTATTTTATGATTATACAACACAAGTACGGCTTCATAATGATTTTTAGAAAAGTTATAAATATTACAGAAATTATGATATTGTTCAGTAATGACAGTTTAGCCGGCTTAATGTCATGACAGTTCAGCTAGCCTAGTGCCATGACAGCTTAACCGGCTTTATGCCATTATCAGTTTTGACATGACAGTTTATACAAAAATTATGATATGATAGACTTTATGCACAAATATGAAAATGAGATTATGATACAGTTATATTATATGAAATGTATTATATGGTAGCAGAACCTTGATAGATTAGTTTAGATTCAGAGCACGATACCGTAAATATTATGTTAGATCAGTGCCACCACACTTCTTAGATAGAGTGTAGGTGATTGGATAGTCGATTGAGCCATTGAAGAGCAGGATACCCTCCTGGGTTCGGACTAGGGTAGGGGTGGCCAATCGCACTTATAGACACGTTATGTTTGGCTTAGCGTTGTAGGCCAGCCATTGCTAAGTCCCACCTACGAGTTGCACAATCCAATCATGTAGGGGTAATACATGATATCAACTAACCATCCATCCAAGGGTAAACTTTCAGTATTATACAGTTATAGCAAATGATTTACATGTATATACAAATTTATTATGACAAAGTAAGTTTATGTTGAAAAGTATGTATTTACCAGACTTATATAAGTATGAGTACAAATTTACATGATTTATCAGTTACAGTTAATTATTTATAGGATATGTTTATGATATACTAGAACTCATGTTGCCACACACTGATGATAATCTATCCTTTCTTACTAAGAGGTGTCTCATCCAAGAATCTTAACATTTTAGGAAATATGAGGAATCAAGAATAGAGTGATCCGGAGTGGGATTTAGATAATTTTGTTGAAAGTAAGTGTTTGTGAGTATTGATATGTATATAGTGATGTTTGGTACACCATGAGTTGTATTTATATTTATGGGGAGACACTACGTGAAGATTGATGGTTTTAGAACTATGGTATTGTATCTAGGATTTTATGTGTTTCCATTGTTTGGTTCATGGACTGATTTATGGACAAGTATACCTATTATCCCACTTTGAGTTGGGTCAATACCATTATTATTGGTATCAGAGCATTTTTATAGTAGAATTTACAGGGTCGTTACACACACTATACTGAGAAGTGTTGGTAATGGAAAGTTGATTTAGCCGCGAAGAGTTGTTGTACCCCCCCTGGAGTTCGGACCAGGCTAGGTAGGCAAATCGGACTTGCAGACAAGGTATTTTGACTTAGTCTAGTGGTAGGCCAGCCATGACTAAATTCAATCTTCGGACCACACAACCCGATCATGTGGGTTATTACATGATGATGTTGTTAGTCCAAAAGGGTGGTTCTTCTACGCATATATGTGAATTTATGTAAATGGTAATATTTATTGAGTTGATTTATATTGTGAAGGAAAATATGTATTTTCAACTGTATAGGTGTGAGTTATATTTTACAAATGTCATGTTGGTCAGATAAGAAAATTAATGAATGTATTGATTTCACTGAAACTCATGTTAGTCACACACTGGTAATAATCTATTCTGTCTTACTGAGAAGTGTCTCACCCCAATAAATATATCAACTTTTCAGGGCCTATAGGGAATCGAGCTTAGGAGCTGCAGAGCGAGACTTAGATGTTCTCACTGAGGGTGAGTGTTGGTGGGACACTGGTCTGTTTATATTATATGTTTTGAGCTTTCTGGGTTGTAATATGAATTTTGGGTATGATAGATGTAAAGGTTGTGAGGTAGTACTCTGGTACGTATGATGGATGGTCTTTTTGCTTTTGCTAGATGCACTTAAACTATATTATGGAAAGAAGGCACCCGGAACCCCCTTTTGGGTTCAGGTTGTCACAATTGGGGTATCAAAGATATTGCATTTTTATATTTGAATAAATAATTTTTTTTATATTATGTTATGGAAATTTTTGGGGCGTTATAGAGAGAGAGAGAGAGAGAGAGAGAGAGAATGTTACCAACTAGGAGAGGGTCTTTGAGCTCTCCATTCTAATCCTCAAAGAGGAGGAAGAGATGGGAGGGAAAAAAGAAAACGAGAGAGGGAAGAGAGTGGGAACAAGGGAGAGAGAGTTCGGAGAGTGATAGAAAATAAAGGGAAAGAGAGAGAGTGAACCCCCCCCCCCCCCGCCCCCTTTTTTCTCTTCTACCCCTTGCATTGGGGCTTAAATAGAGGGGGGGAAAGGAAGGGGAAAGAAGGAAAAGAAAAGAAAAAAATTAATTAAAAAAGAGGTGGAGGGGGCAAACTGGTACGGTCGCTAGAGCTATAAAAGGAGCAGAGGGTGACAGGAAAGGGAAAAAAGGATTGAGGGGATTGAGGAAGAAAAAAAAAAAGAGGGGGGGGGGGGGGGTTACGAATGTAGGGGAAGCGTGGGTAAGGTTTTTTTCATGTGGCGGAGGTGAAAAGGAATAGAGAGGAGAAAGAAAAAGGAGGGCACCACAAAAATTGGTGGCTCCAGGACCCCCCCATTGACTGAAGCTTGCAGGAAGAAAGGTCGGGGGAGGGGGAGGGACGGCACCAAAATGGCGTCATTTCCTCCCTTTCCTGCCTCCTCCCTTCACATGGTCCTCACATGCCTACTTATTTATTAAATTTTTTATTTTTAAAATAAAACAAAAAGGGTATCATTTTGCTTAAGGCACGTGCATACCCGCATGTGCGTGCACTTAGGCTCCCTTCGCGCCAACCCTAAATTTTTTTTTATTTTTATGAACTTTTTTTATTTTATTTTTTTACTTTAAATATTTTAAGATTAAAATATTTTATTACATATTAATTTTTTTGAAAAAAACATATATTACTTAGTTAAATCAAAAGGTATGATATAGCAACCTTTCTGAGCGAGCCTATGGGATCTCCTATAAACCCCCATGATGTGGTAAAGGAAGGATATTAGGGGAAGCAGTGAGTGGAGATTCCACTGCAAAAAGCCAAATAAGGGAAGACTTCCATGTCCAATTCGGAGGGTGAGGATATCCCGACCCTACTATCATTATGCTTTTGCAATGTTACTTGGTTTAACTCTAGTTGTGACCTTTTCTCATAAAATAAAAAATAGTATCTTAAATCAACCAAAAATGATCAAAATCTCAAGTGTCAAAAAATGCTAGAAAATTTTTAAAAAAAAATTCAATATTTTGCCTTGATTTTCGTATAAGAAGTCAAAATTATGGTTTGACCCCTCATCATTTTGAATTGCTCCACATCATCCAATGCAATCAAATTTGGCAACAAAAAAAAAAAAAAAAGCCAAAAAGCTAGAAATGATAGGGCTTCCACCTCAATATTCTTGTAGAAGAGCACAATTACTATGAGACACTACTTTACCATTTTGGAATGTTCTAGATCATCCGATGCAGCTTGAATTTGGGGGGGGGGGGGGGGAGACTAGAAAAGCAAAAAATGATAGTGCTTTATCTTGATTTGTGTGCCTAAAGGCAAAATCATTATCAAACCTCCTCTTATTATTTTGAACTACCCCAAATCACCTGGTAGATTTGATTGAGAGAGAGTAGAAAAATCTGAAATGACAGAATTTTGCCTTAATTTTTATGGCCAAGGTCAAAATTATTGTTGGAACTTTCCTTACCATTTCAAACTATCCTAAATCACTTGGTGCAATCAAATTTGGCAGGAAGAAAGTAGAAAATCCCAAAATGACAAAGTGTAGCCTCAATTTACGTATCCAAATTTGAAATCACTGTCAAACCTTTTAATTTCTTACCATTTCGAATTGCCTCAAATCATCCGGTGCAATCAGATTTGACAAAAAAAGAGTAGAAAAGATTGAAAAGATAGTGATTTTATCTTGATTTGCGTGTATGATGTCAAAATCATTGTCAGACCCTATTATATTGCTTTGGACTATCCTAGATCACCTGGTACATTCAAAAACACCAAAAAACAAAGTAGAAAGACTAAAAAAGAAACACCAAATAGCATAATGGAATTTTGACTCCCCCGACTCCCTAATGGAAAACTTGCTAAGACAAAAACGGGCATTAACACTAATCTTCCTCAAGAATTCCTCTAAATATCACTTGGAAATCATCCATTGACATAACTGTGAAATTCACATGTCATGCCCACTATCCAAACTTCACAGACACTTGCTTGGCTACTCCTAGAGTAGGCTGAGTTGTGGAGTTAAAACGCTTTTGTGGTCCTAAGTCTTTCTCTAAGTTCAAATTGAGTCTTTGTCCTTTGGCCTATGAGACAAAGTTATGGGTAGCCTTGAAATCCACTGTAGCACAAGTATTATTCCTATTGGTCCGCAGATCCTCAAACATTAAACCCTTTCACTTAGGTATCTTTCGGATCTTTTATCTACCTCTCCAACATGTTAAGTTACCACATTGCACCCATCCTCAAGGTTTCCTCCTTATCCTCGTCATCTCCTTGTGCCCCTCTATAATAGAAGCTTGAAAGGCATTTAGCACTGACTTGTGAAGGCAATCAGCAACTTGGTAAGGATCTTGACGTAAAAAGCATGTTATCTTACCCTTACCATTGAATGTGTTGAAAGATTGAGATGACAAACCTTCCTTTGAAGTTGATGCATTAGTGTTGGCTCCCTTAATTTTGGGTTTACTCTTCTTGAAATAATTTTCATTGTTTCCACCCATGCCACTCTCTTTGGACATTGTGGAACTCTCTCCAACGTAACTAGTCAAACATTTTGCAGCAACCTATGAGGTAAACAAGTCTTAAACTCTCTGTCGATGAAGTTCTACCCTTGGCTATGATTTTAATCCCTCAAGAAAATAGAATAGTTTGTCTTTCTTTGGCATATGTCAAATATCCAACATCAAAACAGAGACTTGTTTTACATACTTCCTAATTGTACTAGTGCGTTTAAGGTCTCGTAGTTTATATCGAGCATTTTACTCAATATTCTCAAGAAAGAATTAAGCCTTGAGCTTTCTCATCAAGTCTATCAAACAATCAATTACACAGTTTCCATTATATATCTCATCGTACTTGGTATGCCATCATAGCTTAGGATTGCCACTTAAGTACATAGTAGCCATAAATACCTTAACCTTCTCTGAGTTGGTCCTCGTAGTGTGAAAGTATTGTTTTATGTCAGATAAGAAGTTTTATATGCTCTAGGTTCTGACACTTTGTTCTTCCATTCTCTATCCTTATAGAGTTAGAATTTCCTATCGCACAAACTATCAAGTTCATCTTGGCATTCAAACAAACCCCCCCCCCCCCCCCAAAAAAAAAAAGGATTTATAAAGCTTTTATAGGAGCATGGAAGTCCTTTAACATCTCCACAAGGAACCCTATTCATGTTTTTGTGATCCCTCCAATGCATTGAAATCGTTAACAAGTTTAGCCATCTTCATGGTCCCATTGTTGATTGTCTTATCATGTGCCTCTAGTATTTCAATTCTCTCGGTATTGGTTGGCATAATCTCTTACCTATGCTTCACACAATTCCGCTATACAAAGGCAATTAAATTCACGTAACAATTAATCAAACTTTGATACCAACTGCCACAGGTCAGACACTTCACACATGGTTGTGCAGCACTAACTAAGCACTCTAACTTAACTAGTCAATCAAAGTATAACCCGGTTTACCAAAAGAATACATTCACAATAGTTGAATGCAAAGTAAGCAAATTAAAAGCAATCAGAAATTCATATAGTTTGATTGACTAGTTAAGCAAGAGTACCAAAAGAATACATTCACAATAGTTGAATGTAAAGTAAGCAAAAGCAATAAGAAATTCATATAAACGAATAATAAGCCCAAGATAAACGTCAAAGTGACGTAATTCATTAATAACACCTTCATAGGCTACATGTGTTTAGCGAAGGACACAAGTGGGCTAAACACATTTAACAAATGTTAGTGAGTTTTACAAGACTGATGAACAACTCACCATCCCTAAAAAGCTTAGTTTATGTTATTCTAACTCTGATACTAGAAAATATAAAACTAATTCGTATTGTCATTCTACATTAAGGCATTGACAAACTTAATAAACAATTTTCGATGCCTTACCTCCCCAAACCAATACATAAAGAAAATAAGGTATATTATTTTTCAATGGTTAAGATTGATTATGTTAGTTGTTAAAATAAAGCATGACACTTACTACTATTACTACCATTATTATTATTATTATTATTATTATTATTATTATTGGTTCTATACTATACAAGTAAACAGTCATATTAGTTATGCTTTACAATTATATTCAACTTAATTAATAATTATTTTTAGGACGAACATATCAAATATCTAGTTTGTAAAAAATATTTATTTGAATTAATTGATTAATTAGTTAATTAGTTATCAACTTAACTGATTAGAATGGATGATTTTTTTTTGTTTAACATATCAAATTAAGATATAATGTAGTCCTAATCCAACCCTATACTTCCCAAATGGCAGCCCAACATGCAGCTCTGAAAAAATTACTATTTCCCGCCAACCCCACCCAAATAAACAACCAAAGGGATAAGAGAGAGAGAGAGAGAGAGAGAAAGAGAGAGAGAGAGAGCTGTCCTCCATAGAACTCAAGAACTCGATATTCAAAATTAGATACAGCGCTGAATTCATTTCCATTTGGAACTAGGAAGTGCTTCATCCAAACAATTGCATTTCAACCCATATACAATTATGAGAAATTATTTTCCAAGAACAGAGTTTCTTAGTTGTTGATTTAAACATTTCAATATCTCAACACTAAATCTAATTCCCCATATCCCAACACACATTACCAATGTATTTGTAACAATTTCCATTACCAAAACATCTGACATGGTTAGATTTCAAATTTTGCACAATAACAAGAAAGTAATGTTTAAATCTACTTCCAATCAAAAGAAGCAAAACATTGATTTCTCCAGTCATTTTACACAGCTGGAAACTACGCTTTTATCGGCACCTAAAACCTAATTTTCCATGAAATGTAGCAGTAGATTTTTTCACTTGTCCATTTCCCATTTTATCTCCGAATAAAAATCAGAACAGATTGTGCAATCTATACACCATCCCAAAGCAACTCCATCCTTCTCCGCAAGTGTCTATCGTCAAAATTTAGATGAAAGCGTGTAGTCAGCAAACCTTTTGGGTTGCGGCATTCATGATGCAATGTTGCTAATGCCGAAGTAAACAGTTTTTTGTTGAAATGCATTGATAGCAAAATCAATCTGACAGTGACCAAATTGAGATTTAACCCGAAAACCGTATCCAAGACCAAGTCCAGATCCTGGTTTGCCTTGCCTTAAAGCTGGATTTCCTGGAATTGGAAATAATAATAATAATAATAATAATAATAATAATAATAATAACTTTTAAATAAGTTATGTAAATACAAAAAGCTAATTCATTAACAAGCCAACAACAAAATTAGGACTGTCAAAGCAGTAGTTATAATTAGACCCCTAAAAATGGGTCAATCGGGGACATGAGGCAATGGATTTGACATTATCAATGCAGCTCGAGCCTGATTCAGGAAAAAAAAAACGGATCTCCTTAGTCTTTGCTCCATTAACAAAAATATGAATTACAAATTAGAAGCATTTCAAATAAAAAAGGAGCAGCCAAAGTGCACAAGGAATGGCACAAAAAGGAGGGTGGTGCATGCAAGGCCAATGCCAAAACAAGGTTTGGGAAGTCTCAGATGATTGCAACATTATCCCCACACAAAGACATTGTACACGTGACCTAAACCCATGAACCTAAGTTGCAATGAAGCAACCTTATTAATGCACCAAAGCCCTCAAATAAGTTCATACTTCAACACCTAAATTATTGAAAAGGGGAGCAACTAAGCACCCCAATCAGTACATGCTCAAGTCAGTTGGCATGATTCAGTTAAAGTGAAGCCACGAAACAAAGTTGATCATAAATTCAAGCTTCTTTACCTAAAAAGGCTCATCTCGTCAACTTACAGACCAAGTTTGATATATCTCAACCTCCAACATGTGGCTCACATCTAATAGGCCACAAGGCCACTGTTATAAACCTGAAAGACCAAACTTGATTATCAAGGTAATCTGAGAACTAGGGTTAGGTTTGAAAAGAAGAAGAAAGTGAGAAAGGTGAGAAAGAAGGTATGGTGAGCCTAAAGAATTACGAACATATCTTTAGACCCTTGTATAAAAACCAAAGAGAGAGATGAGAGAGTGGGTTTGGGGAGCATAAAGAATTACAAACAGATCATAAGAACTTTGTATAAAAACCCCATAAACAATAAAACATACCCAAGCTGCTAACACTATTGACAGAGGGTGCGCTAACTCCAAAAACCTGCCCTCTGTTTGGATTGCCAGCCGCAACTCGTTTGTCCCCTTAAACAGGCACTAAATTAATAACCCCCACACCCCCCCCCCCCCCCCCCAACCCCAGCCTAGTGCAAGAATAAAAAAAAATGCAGGTCTAAACAAATTTTTCGTCAAATGAGTCCCTAAGTGATTGCAGGACTCTTCATCATTGCATCACCCAAAATGACAATCAACCTCAATATGCTTCATCCTCTCATGAAACATGAGATTGCTTGCAATATTGGTAGCAACCTGATTATAACAAAAACATATGGGTTTCTTGACAAGAGCACTCATCTCTGACTATACACGCCATCACCTAGTACTCTGCTTCAACACTCAATCTCGCGACAATAGTTTGTTTCTGACTTCCCCAACTGACAAGCTTACCATCCACAAAAATAAATTGCTCAACTGTAGACATCCTATTTTCAACAAACCAGCTCAGTCTACATCAAAAGATCTCATGATATCAATACTCCTGTTACACATGAACACTAGCCTTTACCATAAGGGCCATAAGGCACTGAGTAATCCTGCAACTCAATGCTTGTGTGGCTCCTCCAGTTTCTCCATAGACTAACAGCAACAACAAAACACATGTTAGGCCTAGAGAGGACCAAGTACATTGATTCTTGACTTTAAAATCTGCTCCATCGTCTCTAGACAACTGCACTTTTGGATCAATTGGATTATGTGCTGGATTAGCTCCCACCTCATACTTGTCTCAATCTATAAGCATAAAGCATACTTCCTCTGAGACAAATGAACCAAAAAATAGTTTGTGGTCCCCAGATCCTTTACTTGGAACTGTTTCTAAAGCCGACAGTTGACACCTACAAATCCTTTTTAGTTGTCATGATGATATCATTAACAACCAGAAGCACCACACAATTCCTTTCCTATAGACAAGGATAAAGTGATCAAGAAAATAACAGCGTACAAAGCCATACTGAAAAGACCCTAGGGTTTTATTGTGGAGAAATTGGGGGAATATTAAGAAGGGAAAATAGTAAGAGAAAACAGGGTTTGATCACATTGAGGGGATCCGCCTCCAAATTAGCCAATAGCTATGAATTATGTTATTACTTGGATGGAAAAGCCCTGTAGGGTTACATATATATAGGATAGGGAAATTTACTCCTATTAGGAATATAAAATATCCTAATCCAAGTCCTTAATGGACTCGATCTCAATTGATTTGGGATTCCTAACTCATTAAATAAAAATCCCAACATTAAATAATCCTAACATTAAATAGAATTCATTGGGAATCATAAAAGATTAATTAGAAATCCCAATTGATTTGGGAATTCTATCATTAAATAGAAAATCCCAATTGATTTGAGAATCCTAACATTCTCGCCTCCTTCAAATCAGCTTTGTCCTCAAGGCTGAGCAGCAATAAACTTTGAGAACCTCTCCTCCAAAGATTGATAAGTTTCCCAAGTTGCATACTCAAATGGTAAGTGAGACCAGTGAACCAAAACTTTTATGATGTCTCAACTTCTACGTTTGACCACCCAACGATCCAAAATTGCTTGTGGCTGCACTTGAACCTCACCCATAGGTGCAACATCAGGCAAGAGGTGCTGCACAGCCCCTAACTTCTTTTTAAGGCAAGAGACATGAAAAACAGGATGTACCTTAGAACCTATTGGTAAGTCAAGACAATAAGAAACAGAACTTATATGTTTTAGGATCTTATAAGGCCCATAGAATCGAGGAGACAACTTCATTGAAGAACGAACAGTCACAGATATCTATCTATAGGGTTTTAGCCTGAGAAATACCCAATCTCCCACTAAGAATTCCCTTTCACTATGGTGCTTATCAGCTTGTCATTTCATACGAGCTTGAGCTGCAAAAAGATTTTCTTTGAATTGGAGTCAACTTGATGGAGGAATGATAAGTGGTATAATACCACCATTCTGCCCATGGGAGCCATCGCACCCAATCCTTCAGTTTGTTGCTAGCAAAGCAACGAAGATAAGTCTCCAAGCACTTGCTAACAACTTCAGTTTGCCCATCTGATTGCGGATGATATGCAGTGCTCATATTCACTTGTGTTCCTTGCAAATGAAAAAGCTCCTTCCAAAAGTTGCTGGTAAAGACTTTGTCACGATCACTGACAATAGACTAAGGAATTCCATGCAACTTGACAATATTCTCAACAAAAGTACGAGCAACACTTACAGCGGTATAACGGTGAATTATGGCACAAAAATGAGCATATTTTGTGAGACAATCCACAACTACAAATATAGTAGACTAACCATGAGAAGATGGTAATCTCTCAATGAAATCCATGGAGATATTAGTCCAAGCTTCTTCTGGAATAGGAAGAGGCTGTAGAAAGCCTGGACTTGCCACAGTATCTCCTTTTTGTAGTTGACAAACGTCACATTCTGCCACAAATTTTTTGATTTCACCCTTCATTCCTTCCAATAAAATTCCTAAGAAATGCGCTAGTAGGTTCTAAGCAAACCAGAGTGACTTATAGCCGGTAATGCGTGTAATGATTGCAATATGGTTTGCTTGTGGGCTGGATTAGGCACTAATAAAATATTCTCTCTATACAGTGAGTTTAAAGACTTCCAAAGGTAAGGAGGGACTAAAGTTGGCTCTTTTGTAGTTTTTGCATAATACATCTAGTCTCCAGATTTCCTAATTTGTCCAAGAGTAGTACACGCAAATACAATAATAGCTATGAGTTCAACTTGTTCAGGAAGTTGTGGGAGTGCATTTGCCACCACATTCTCGATCAATTTCTTATAAATAATCTCATAGTCATAGCCCAACAACTTAGTGACCCACTTTTGTTGTTCCATGGAAGAGATTCATTGCTCCAAAAACAAGACTTCAGACTCTTGTGATCAGTTCAGGTTTGGAAATGCCCACTGATGAAATACAGTCTCCACTTTGTAACTGCATGCACTATGGCTAGCATCTCTTCGTCATAAATAGACATGCCGATGTGGGATGAAGAAAAAGCCTCACTGATAAAAGCAATGAGCAATCTATCTTGCATTAAAATTGCACCAATGCCAACTCTTGATGCATCAAACTCAATGATAAACACCTTGCTGAAATCTAGCAAGGGAAGAATTGGTGTGGTGGATATTGTGTGCTTAAGCTTAACAAAGGCTTGTTCAGCTTCCTCACTCCATTTGAATGCATCCTTTTTCAGTAGAGTGGTATCTTTTTGTAATCCTTGACAAACTTGCTGTAGTACCCAGTTAACCCCAAAAATACTGCAGCATTTTAATTTTTTGTGGAATAGGCTAGTTTGTCATCACCTGTATTTCAGAAGGCTCAACAAGAACACCTTCTTAGGAAACAATATGCCCAAGGTACTCCGCATGATCAAGCAAAACTGCATTTAGATTTCTTGAAAAATAGAATATGTTCATGAAGAGTGGTCAGTACAATTCGTGAATAACCTAAATGATCTTCAAGAGATGATTTATATATCAAGATATCATCAAAAAATATGAGAACAAACTTACATAGTTAACGTCGGAAAATGTCATTCATGATACTTTGGAAGGTCGAAGGCGCACTAATTAACCCAAAAGGCATAGCCAAGAACTCATAGTGGCCATCGTGAGTTCTAAACACAATCTTCTGAATGTCATCCTTGTATACCCGAATCTGGTGATAACCTGATCTCAAGTCAAGCTTGGTGAACTGCTGGGCACCTCCCACAATCCATCTAACAATTCATCCACAACAAGGATAAGATATTTATCCCTCACAATGTTCTTGTTCAATGCTCAATAATCAACACACATCTGCCAAGAGTCGTCCTTCTTCTGCACCAATATGACAAGAGAAGAATATGGAGTAACACTTGGTTGAATTATGCCCGCATCTAACATTTCTTTCACTATCTTTTCTATTTCTGCTTTCTGAAAATAAGGATAGCGATAAGGATGTACATTAGTAGGAACACTACCTGGCAATAGAGGAATATGGTGATCATGTGTCCGCTGAGATGGTAACCCCTATGGCTTTGCAAATAGATTAGAAAATTATGAAATAAAAGAGTTTAGCCCTTCATCCTAACCAAATTGGTGTTGTAACTGAAGTGCTCGAAATCGTACCAAGCAACCATGTCGCTCCTTTTTAAGGAGTTTCTCCATACAATGGCTTGAAACTGTAGTGGCATTACCATAACATTTGCCTTCAAGAGTCAATATCTCGCCATTCACAGTGAACCACATAACTAGTTTTGAGAAATTCCAAACTATATCACCTAAAGTCATCAACTAGTCAATACCCAAAACCACTTCATAGTCTTCTAGTGGCAGCAAAAAGAAATCAACATACAAGCCATGGTTTTGCATAGTAAATTTAACCTTCAAAAACTTGCTCTGACATATCAAGGTCCTTCCATCTACAAACTTCACATCAAAGTCTTTGCATTGCTCCACGGGATGGGCTAATTGTTTAGCAATTTTAGAGTCCATGAAATTATTAGTGCACCCGTATCAATTAAGATAGTAACAGGTTGGCGCTTTAGGAAGTCACTAGTTTTTATAGTTTGAAGATTAGCATAACCAACTAAAGCATGAACTGAAGAAGTGATAGATTCATCATTATCATCAAATTTGTACCTTCCTAATCTGAATAAGGGGGGTCATCCTTACCTTTTCTAGTTCCTCCATTGGTTCAATCATCAATAGTCATCCCTTTTTGCTATAATGCCCTTTATGCCACTTTTAATCACAATGCCAGAACAAACCCTTTGTCATTCTCTCTTTAAGTTCCTCTTGAGTCAATCATTTGGCAAAAGGATTGCGAGGAGCAAGTGGTGTGATAGTACTATTGACATTTTTCTTGCTAATGGCCTTGTTGGAGAGACGTAGTTCTTCTCCAAACTTCTATTCTTCTAACCGTGCAAAGGAAACTGCAGCAGTCATAGACTCAATAGTTCTTGGCCGACGTACTTTGACCTCACGCCAAATTTCAGGTAGGAGACCTTCAAACCAACAAGTTGGCTTTCATTCCAATCTTTAGTCTTGTTTGATAGCCGCTCAAATCATGTCTAGTACTCCAAGATAGTGCTAGTTTGGCGTATTTTAGCAAGCTCTCCACCGATATTCTCACATCTAGTGGGCCCAAATTGGACAAGTTATCCAGAAACAAATTCTACCCATTAAGGAATTCCATAAGGAGCTTCAAGCAAGTCATCCATTGAATAGCATCGCCACCCAGACTAATGTAAGCAATCTCAACTTTTGATGTTTCTGGAGTGCAGTGAAAGAAAAAGAATTTTTCGGCCCTAGAAACCCAACCAATAGGATCATCACTGTCCCACCAAGGAAATTCCACCTTCATATGAGAAGGACCACAATAACTCTCTCCTTGTTAACCTCCTTCGCGCACATACGAATGCACCCTACGATTAGCTGATATAGGCATCATCTTCTCTCTCTTTATGGAAAGATGTAAGAAGTAGTTTAGAGAGTGATTTCTGAATCTCTTCAAATTGAGACTTAACATATTGCTAAGTTCAACCTTTAGCCTAGCTTCCATTTGGGACTCTGCTGAATTTTCTGAGGCCATTATGTATGAGTGAAGATCAAAAATTCCAAGATCTTGCTTTTGTTGGCAGGTTAACAGCATCCACAAGAACGCAGGCCCTGATACCAAAATGATAAGACCTAGGGTTTTATCATGGAGAAATTGGGGAAATATTAAGAAGGGAAAATGGTAGAAAATAGGGTTTGATCACTTCAAGGGGATCTACCCCCAAATTGGCCAAAGGCTATGAATGATGTAATTGCTTGGACAGAAAAGCCCCGTAAGGTTACATATATATAGGGTAGAGAAACTTACTTATATTAGGAATGTAAAATATCCCAATCCAAGTCCTTAATGGACTCAATCCCAATTGATTTGGGAATCTTAACACATTAAATAAAAATCCCAACATTAAATAATCCTAACATTAAATATAATTCATTGGGAATCATAATAGATTAATTAGAAATCCCAATTAATTTGGGAATCTTATCATTAAATAGAAAATCGCAATTGAATTAGGAATCCTAACACATTAAATAAAAATCCCAACATTAAATAATCCTAACATTAAATATAATTTATTGGAAATCATAATAGATTAATTAGAGATCCCAATTGATTTGGGAATCCTATCATTAAATAGAAAATCCCATTTGATTTGGGAATCCTAATACAAACTTCGAAAACATTTTGCTGAAATTTTTCAAACTAGGCTCTACAGGACTGCTTAAGAGTACATATATGGCCCAATACAACTTGGCAACCCCCTCCCCAATGTATATCTGATTGCATTTTTGACATCTCAATAGTATAAGAGGGAGATCATAACCCTAATAAAATTCATCCAAGCTACAAGAGAGAATGTCTCAATGTAATCCACATCATCAGTCTAAGAATACCCCTTGCCCACCAATCAGGCTTATAGCCTTTCAATAATACCATCAGGATTATACCTAATGCATATATATCCAACAACACATAACGAATACCTTAGTAGGAGGAAGGCCCACAAATTCACCATATCCCTCAAGAAGTCAAGGCCTCCATCTTTAGATATAGCGTATGCTTTCACCCATGATTTGCAAGGGGCTCAGCAAGATACAATGGGGGTAAGAAGCAGGTGGAATGAACAAGGCAAAAGAATGCTCAGCAGGGGAAAAAATGAAAGGCAAAAGAAAGAAAAAATAATAGAGGGCTGATAAATCAAAGAAACATCATTAGCAACACAATAGGTTACCAAGAATTTAAGAGTGCAAGATCTAGTATCTTTTCTATAAGCAATGCATAAATCCAGGCTAAGAGAGATTGATCTCCAGACCTAAAATCCAATACAGTAGAGGGCTTAAAAAACAATTGGATGGTTGCAGTGATATCAATTCCATTATTATGACATTCACATACCTTCAAGTGGTTCTCTGGAGCAATGATAAATGTCTCGCCTGAAAGGCTGGAACTACAGCCAGGAGTGCAAGCATGAATAAAGGTCCAGGCAAGGAGAATCAACTACATCAGATTTACTAAAAATGGGAAAACATCTAAAGAACAGCCAACACTCAAAAAAAAAAAGGTGCTCCGCAGAAAAGGCCACACATCAGCAGTAACATAGTGCTAACAAGCTAAGGATTAAAACAATGATAGCCTTTGTCTTAGAATGCCTGAAAAAGACACTTTACAGAACAAGGAGACAACGTTTGACTAGTGTGCTGCATATGAACAAAACATGATCACGTAGATACACAAGACATGGCAGAACAGGAAACATGGAAGAATCAGGACAGAGAAAGGCATTCCCCACCCCACTTCCCAGCCCACCACGCCTTCACCCAACAGGCCAACACACTAGAAGGCACCATGTTAACCAGAAAACAGGCTATTAGAATAGCCCAAAATCTTAGTAACAAACATATGAAAAAGTAGGAGCTAATTATATGAAGTAAATGTCTATTATTCCTTCATTAGCTCCATTCTACCCAGGAGTATAGACGCAAGCAGTCTGATAATAATCCATTTATCTGAATAAAAAGTCGGTGTTGTAAACCTAAGTTATTCAACTAGATTATCTAGATAATACATTATTTCAAGACTTTAAGTTTGAACAAGAAAGGAGAAGAAAAGGTTTAGTTTTGGTCTAGAGAGATCTTCACAAACCATCCAACAATTTCATATATGAAGCATCGATGGCAAATATCCCCTTAAAGTCGACAGATAGCAACACACTACACCATTAGTTGTCAAAATTTTACTGCTTCTAAGGTACATTAGGCCATTGGGGCCCAGCCTCAATTTTGACAGATGAGAGCACGAATAGTGACAAGGTGCCTAGCAGCATAAATGTAAAAGTAACCAGAAAAATAGAAAAATAGACAAAACAACATCAATTGAATTTCTGGAAAAAAAAAATAAAAACAAAAATGAGCAACAAAGAAATATGGGCTCAACATTTCATGGCTGTGAGGTGAGGTGAGGTGAGGTGAGGTGGGGTGGGGGAGGGTGGTGCACATGCATAATCTAGCCAAGCCCAATGGCCCATGCCCAAAGCTAGTGGTGTCAATTATATAACAAATACCCACTAACCCAGCCGTACCCACCATACATAAATGGGTTAGGATACACGCATATAATTGTATGGGCCATCCCTGAGCCACAAGGCTCTTTTGCAAGGGTAGGGGGAGGGTTGTCACAAATCACAATGTACACAGCCTTAACCCTGTTTTCATGCAAAGATACAGTTTTCTTGGAATAGAATCCATGACCAACCGGTCATAAAGGACCAACCTTATAATTATATGGGTCATAAATAGATTACCCATTTTGACCTAAAATTAAATGTGCACACCATCTTAATAGGTGCACACCATTTATCCATTTAAATCCCCAGCTTGATCAACTTGTAACAATTAATAGGTTGATTGCTTCGCTCCAGTATCTTCCAAAAGCAAAAAGATCTCTGAGAGTTGTTTCCTGGATCCAAAAGAGAGTACTTGGGTTCTCCCAATAAGTAAAAAGTGTTTCATGCCTAAATCTAACTGGGGTTCGCGGTGGTGGGGGAACTGGATCAAAAAATAAAGGTATTCTAGTTGTAAGATATCTAATGAAACCGTCGCTGAATTGAGATCTCATTCAAAGAGAAAGATATCAAATATCGGGTGTTTCTTTTTGTATATTATATGGATGGTCCGATCCGCAAGGACCATGATTGGGAATTGTTTGATCGTCTTTCTCTAAGGAAGTGGCTATCGCCTCTTGTGAAACCTTTGCCCAGGCGCTCAAGAAACCACTATGTTTTCTCCTTTCCATTCTGGCCTTATCAAATGCTACTCCTTTGAGGTGGGAGTATGAAAAAAAAATAAATAAATAACCCTCCTCTATTCCCCAGCATCCAAGCAGTCACATGCCTCTTCCATCCGTTCGGTACTCAATTTCATCGCATCGGAATTTGTCGATAAAGCTAGCAAGGGTAATAAGATCAAGGGCTTGGGAGAGCGACTGAATGAATAGCTATGCATCCACGGACTATTAGTGGACTACCTATTTCTCCGATGTGCCCCCGACTCTTGTGAATCTATCTACAAGCCATGCGGTACCATCTTCTCTTGCTCTCGTTTGACCTTAGAAACTATAGTCTAACAGAATCTATCAATTGAGCTGGGTGTAGTACCAGAACTTGTCACTATGTATATACTATAATTTGGAAATCTGTGTACATAATTACATAATTATGAACAGTTTATTTCAAATATGCATGTAATTACTCAATTATATATGGACATAAATCATTTGGTATGGTTATTCGAACCAATTAATATGAATACACGTAATTATATAATTTGTTGACTTTATGGATCATATCTCGTTTTGATCATGACAAATACATTGGTATTTAATGTTTGCCGAGTTTGTGTGCAAGATCAGTCTTGCATGAATTGGCAAAGGCATACGGTGACTCGAAGAATTTGAAAACAAATTGTTTACATTTGTAATTTATATTTAATTCATTCGGGTCTGTAATTTTAATCAAAAGGTCTATAATAATTTATGCATGTCAAGAATGGTAGGAACTACAAGCTCAAAGGCCTTAGAACGACCCTAGGTCCCTACACATCACTTGGAAATCAAGAGACCTTTCGGTCGACCGATGCCAAGTTTTTTAGGCAGGGCCAGCTCTGCCTTTAGGCAGTTGAGGCGCCCACTTAGGGCCCCCAAATTTTTTCTTAACATAATAACATAGTTTTTGGGTCCCAAATTTTTTTTTAATTCAATAATATTAACATTATTTATTATGCTCTATTCCCATAATTAGTGATTTTACATTTCAAAAAGCTAGAAAAATTAATTTTAAATAAAAATAAAAATTAAACAAAATATTAAGGATCTTTGATTAAATCATTCGCCTAGGGCCCCATATTGTGAAGAGCCAGCCCTGTTTTTAGGTTAAGTTAAAATGCCTAGACCTTAGAAAAGACCCTAGGACCTTGCACATACACTTAGAATAAGTCCCTACTTTCAAATATGCAATTAGGGGAACATATACTACTTAGGTCCTAAAATAGTAAGGTTTCAGGCGACCGAGCCTTGGCATTGAAAACACCTCGACCAAATATAGGAAGTCAAAGTATTGACTTGACTTCGGGCGACCGAACTTGTGCGTTGAAAATGCCTCAGTTGACCGAACAGGTGAAAAGTCAAAATGTTGACTGTGGTTCGGGTGACCGAACTTTTTTAAACTAAACGTCCACGGTCAACCAAACCCGAGACCTGACTTTTTCCAACAACTCAGGCGCCCAAACTTCACATTCAAAATACCCTCGAGCGACCGAACATGCAAGTTCGGTAGACCGAACTTAAGTCCGGGCAACCAAACCTCGGACAGATTGGAAATCGCCTTAGACTCAGCCACCCAAACCTATCCACGGGCACCCGAACTTCAAAAACGCCTTTTTGCTTATGTGTCTGTTCTGGCGACCGAACCTATGGCTCAGTCAACCGAAACTCTCGGGTTGGCCTATAATTTTTACTGCTATTAATTGGGGTAAAAGAGGGTTAATTTTTTAAAACTCAATTAAAACAATTTTAATAATTCCCCCGGTGTCCCCAACAGTCATAATTTGTGTCATGTCTATAAATATGAGCTTATTAGCAAAATTAAGATAAGATTAGGGATTTAATTAGCTAAAAATTTTTCTGAATTTTTGAGAGCCCCTCTTCTTACTCAAAGCCAAAATACTCCTCACTTTTACTCATTCCATTGCAAAATCATTTCGAGTGAGTGTATCTTGAGAGATCCTACATTGCTTATACTCTCATTGGCTTGATTGTTTGTTGATTTTGTTGAGAGTTAGGCCAAAAGGTTTTCCTCGAGATTTAATCTATAAATTCATTTTTGGGGAAACCTTCTTTAGCTTGTGAGTCTTTGCATTTTGATTGCAAGACACTTAAGCTTGTCTTGTGTTGTGAAGTAAATATCTTTTAACAAGCTTGGTTTATAAAATATCTCTTGTGGTTAATATTTTTCGAAAATCATTTTTGAGATATTTGATTATACTATTGGAAATCTTTGAAACCCTACTTGTGATTGAAATATATTTACATATTGTTTTCAAAGATAGATTGGTAATACTCTTACACTTGATTGATTATTGACATTAGCTAGAGTGCTATTACACATTGTTTGCACTGAGCTTATAGTTCCTATCTGTTTGAGGTACATTGATTAGTACATGTGCGTATTGGTACAAATCCGCTTATTGGAGAAGCATCTTTATTTGTACACAAATTTGTATTTTATTGTTGTATTCCAAGCGTGGCCTGAGGGGATGTTGATCTAGCCCGTAAGGATCGGTAGGGCCTTCTCTGCCCAGCGAGGAGAGTGTGTAAAAGTTGAGGTCAGCCCTGGTAATTTGACCTAATTGTAAACAATACCGCTCCACCTGTTAAGTGAGCAATAGTGGTAATCCTCGAACTTGCAAGCTGAGGTTGGGACGTAGGCAGTATTGGCCGACCCCGATAACATATCGTGTGTGTACTTTATATTTCCGCATTTTATTTTCTACACTTTCATTTTCAGCACATGTATGTTGTATGCCTGATTCATTATATGTTGTATATGTGTTGATTGGATTTACGTTTATATAGACAGACCCTAAGTTGTGTATTACTGCTACTGATTTGGATAAACCTAGGAACAATTTTTTAATACCCAATTCACCCCCCCTCTTAGGAACACACCAATTCCAACATAATTCTTTCAGTTTATGTAATTATGTATGTACATAATTATGATACTTACAGCACTTATCATTTGAAACTCAACTAGGTAATTATGTAATTAATTATGTAGCTAATAATATAATTTAGATATCTATGAACGTAATTACGTAATAAGGACAGTTCAGTTCGAATATGTAAGTATGCAATTATTTTTGTTCATAATTATGTATGTACATAATTAGTTTCATTCAGTTATTTAAATCAATTCATATGCATGTACATAATTATGTAATTGGTACAGTTGAAATATGTGTAATTATAATTATAGTATTAACTGCACCTATCATTTAGAATTAAACTACATGGTTTCATAATTATGTAATTAATACCATAATTTGGCTATCTATGTACATAATTTTGAAATTATGAATAGTTAGGCTTGAATATGTATATAATTAATGTATATACGTAATTGGTTTGTTTGGATAATATACATAATTATGCCATTGATTTGGACTCGATATGTAGGTAATTATGTATGTATGTAATATGGTATTGACTACACCTATCTTTTGAAATTAAACTATATAGTGTAATTATATAATTACTACTATAATTCAAGTATTTCAACCGGGCGACAAAATAAGCCTCAAAGATGGCAAGAAGATATTGTGCCAATAATGCCTGAGGTTATCAATTTCGCTAATCTAGCAAATTTTCCGGATATGCTTTAAAATTAAATGGGTAAATGGGTTGACCATGTTTAAATGAATAGGGTAATAAATGGGTCAAGTTGTTTTATATAAATGGATCATAAATGGGTAAATTGATCATTAATGACCCAACCCATTTTTTGCTCAACCCACCTTAACATGTGGAGTTGATTTAATAATATCCTAAATTTCTCACAATGAACTAATGAATTGGAAGAAATTAAACAATTCCTAAAGGGAAATTGGGACCCTAAATCCTTGCTCCACTAGGCCTGTCATATTGTTATCAACTAGAAGAATTAGATCCTTTCCAAGTAGGTTAAAAGAACTATACAACTTAGCCAATATAGCAACCATGGTTATCAAAATACTAATCCGGATCATGTGATCCTACAATCCATACTTGCCTAACCGATACGAATCGTATGAAGAATTGGAATAAAGTAGAATCCTATCAGGATCATAGGATCACAATCCTGCTTGGGATCCTACTAATCCTACTTGTGCAACAAAATATGGATTTTTCTATTTAGGATTTTAAATAAAAAGAATCAAACTATGTTTTTATTGGCCCAAACCTTTTAATCATGCAATAGGCACAAAATTTCATCCAGTTGGCCCAAATGCATCAAAAAATTAGGGCAAATAACGAGTATCTACTGGGATTTGGGATTTTCTCATTCCAAGTTGAGAGCAACTGAGCATCTCTTGAAAGCTTTCTTTCTTTGAGGCTGAAAGCTCTTTGGGAGCATAAAGTTCTTGATAGGCAGACCCTGAGTTGTCTATCAGCAGGCTGGGACTTTTCCTTCTTCCAGCCGCAGCAAAGGCCAGCTGAGAGCTATGAGATCAGCAGAGAGCTTTAACAACCAGGGAGTGATACTCAGGCTGATAGCTTAAAGTTGCAAACTTGTAGCAGTTATGCATTCTCTTTGTACTCTGTAATTTAGTACTGTTGCTTTCTTCTTTTTATTTTCTCTTATTATCGACAATCCGGAGACCCGTTTTCCCCCAAAGCAGAGAGCATAGCTTTCTTTTTCTTCTTTCTTTTTCAACTAACAAAAAATTCTCCTTCCTTCGACAAAGAAATTTTCTTTTTTTCTTCTTTTCTTCCTCTTCCTCCTCTCCTCTCCTCTCCTTATTCTTCTTCTTACAGTTTGATGACAAAGCCACAAAAGCTGAGAAGTTTACAGCTGTTCTTTGACTTAAGATTAGCAATTTCTCCCTTTGTTCTTCATTCTTTTTGCTTTTGTTTTTAATTACAATTATGGAATAAACAAGCTAGCAACAATATGCCCTTTGCAGAGCACTTTGCAATTCAGACTATTCAGATTTTTTTAGGATCAAAATTGTCGAAGGAAAAACCTGCTAGGTGCTAGCTAGCAAGCTACCTATATCCCTAAATTTTGTTTTGCAAACAAGTTTTTAGACTTATTTTATTGAGAGTTGTCATAAAATGTCAAATACATCAATTTTTAATTTATTTTACATTGTAGGTAGAATCTTATGATCCACAATCTGACCCTATAATCCACTCCTGCAGATCCCACCCCCTCAAACTAGGATAACGATTCTAACAACCTCAATTGTCTACTCAAAAAGATAATAGCATTTGTCATACAGAAATTGCTAAAAATGTAAGTATATAGAAAAGATCACCAACAAAACATGGAAAAGTAAATTTAAAATGGGCATGCAAATTTGAAAAGATAAATGATGTTTTTGCAGCAATTGAGAAGGAAACACACCAGGGACATGACGACCAGAGCCCAAGTCAGTTCCACAATCCAAGAAAACAGCACCATCCAACATCTTGTTCTGAATACAGCAAGCATGCTTGTAAGGAAGTTCGTCATGAGAGTTCAAGCAAACTTGGGATAAATGGGAATGTATCATATTAATCATCAAGAATTAAATTGAATAAAAGGTCATTAAATTGCGCATCAGAAAAGGAAAGTTATAAAACAAATAATTAACATTTTACTAACAAAGCATTTAAAAACACTTTTATCAACCAAAATGAAACATAGGCTAATGACTCCCTCTCCATGTTTTAGAAAAAGAGGCATATTTTAATTATATCAACAAATACAACCAAAATATATCAACTAGATAAGCTGGTTAACCGTACTGTCTATAAGCTATCTGTTAATTAATATAAAAACAACATTTTAAAAGGTGAAGGCATAAGCCATATTTAATTCTTAAGAGGCAAGGCCTAAGTCTTAAGGCATTCGGTTGTAAGATTTTTGAGAATTTTAATTTTAGATAAAAATATGTCAATAAATTACATATATGTTTTAAAAAAAGAAAAAGAAAAAGAAAAAGAAAAAAATTAATAAAATCACAAATATAATGTAAAAATAATCAAATATAATTTCCATAACTACCTATTGGCCTTTCAAAAATTGCTAACTTGAATTCATTACATAAATCATAACAAGAGATAAGCTATAACATAATAAAATTCAAATTATTTTCAAGATCTAAGATACGCCTCTCAATTATTATGGGAAGGTTGAGGTTCAAGAGTTTTAGAAATCAACTCATATTATAATATTCCTTCTATATAAACATGGAGTTAAAACTTTCTAACAAAATCTACCTTGAGAATCACACTTAAAATGCATAATCCTCAACTAGAAAGGCACAAAAGGCGTGCTTTTTGTACAAATGCGTAAGCCTCAGCGTGTAATGTGTTAGACTTTTTGGGATTTGGTATCTTAGATTGAGCCTCATGGCGTTTTAGGCATGCCTTGCCTTGAGGCAAGCCTCGAAGCGAGCCTCAATCAAGCCTTTCAAATCATTGGATAAAGGTGCACCCATTTTCAAATTGTCATATGAAGAATCCTCGCACCGGGGGTGAGAGAAAGGGCACATTTCACATTCTTGGTAACCATATTGGAGGAGAAGAAAACAAAAATCACTTAACTGCCACACTGCCCAACTGCAGGAGAGGTCTGGTCTCACTATATGCCCTTTTTGCAATTGAAAAAGTGCCTCTTGTTCTGCTGATCAAGCAGATATGAGGATAAACACAGAGCGAAGGATTGTGCATTGCCATTTTGGTATCCTATTGCATCATGTGGAGCAGATGGAAGAAGAGAAGCCAACAAGGTTTTGACGAACATGAGTTGCCATTTCCTAGATGAAAGGATTCCTGTACAGTACATTGCTTATGGCTTAAACAGTCCTTTCCTGTTACACATGAATTTTTTGCAAAATATTGACCTTCTCGTTTTACCATATTAATTTTCTACAAACCATTTGGTACATGGGTGGAATCCCATTTTCATTAGTATATATTATTTGGATCATATGCTGTGGCTTTTTCCCACCTCTTCTAGGCATGGGCATAGGAATAATTAGGGTAATGCAGACAATTCCAAAAATCAATCTCTTATGTGCTTACAACCCCTATAGATAGAATACTCTCCAAAAATCAAGAAGAAATACTTTATTAAAATAAACAAGGGGAAATAAAAAAAAATTAAATAACCCAAAATTATGATCTCCTCATTTTGAGGAATATAGCTTCTGGACTACCCCCTCTCTCATCATAGAGTTTTATCTCTAGTATCATAACATCCAATCAATCTGCAATCCTGCCATTTTGTTCCTCAAAGTTCTCATTTTTCTAAGCTCTTGCCATTATGAAGCACACAGGAAGATCTCCTGAAATATTTCTTGCTTGAGTTTGGTACCAAGTGCATTCAATCAGAGCCACTTTTGATAAGATTAAGAAAGACATGCTAAGAGTTATTATAGTTGCTCTTACAGGCTAACAAATCATCAATTTGCAACATAAGCACCTACTAGACAAATAAAACCAGAAATTAACTACCAGCCAAATCAAGAGACTATATAACAAATTAACAATTATAGTAGCAGGTTCAGTATGAAATGCCTTGCCTATATGGAGGCTGCACACTAGGGAGAAAATAAAAACTATTGTGATATAAGATTGATCATTAAAAGAAGTAATTCCTATTATCTCAAAACATGGGGTCCTCAATGAAATTATAATCCCATTACATACCAAAGGGAGTGTTAGTTCACTGTTAGCGATCAGACATGATGTCCCGGATCCAACTGCCCCATCACCATAACCCCGCACACTACCAAGACCACCAATTGCAAATGCTTGATAAGGAGCCATATCCCCTACAACAGAACCACCTGTCAAACTGTCGGAGGAAAATGTAAAGAGTGATGCCAAATAAATGTAAAGGCGATGCAAATAGAGAGAGGAAATAAAAACCTGATTGAATTTTTAATCAGTCATAATAAATGTACAGGGAAGTGAGAAATGTACACTGCTTCAACAACAGGTTTTTCTGTGCTTTTGAAGCTGGTCAGAATTATGTTTTGATTGCAATTAATCACTTTCTTTAGATAGGGATCATGTTTAATATAATTCAAAACTGCAAATCCCACTGTTAGGAACATGGAAATAAGAATTAGTATTGTGCTAGCTACAATTTTATGTATGCTTTGGATAGCATAAACAATTTCTCATCCCCAAGTCCAAGCTCCAATTTTTTGAAGCATCATCTTTGTCTCCTTATTCTCTATCTAAACCCATCTTCAAATTCCAAATGCTTCCCATTCAGTTCCTTAAAACTTACAACTTACATCCTCCACTCACATTCTAACACTTGCAAAGTCCTTGCTCCCCACTATTTTCAGTCCTCACTATTCTCAATTCTGATGTTATTCACTTTGCTAATTTGCTTTAATAACTATAAATTATTTATGCATCACAGGAAAGGCATATTTAAAAGGCTAATTACTCATTATTCACCTAGTCAAGAGGAAAGCTGGCCCTAGCTTAAAACCCTTTGATGCAACAAACTTGAACCTGTTGAATATCAGCCACTTTGATAGAACAGGAATGCCTTGTTCTATTTGTAAACTAAACTGGAAACACAACAAACTTGTAGTGTTACAGTCAGTGAAATAAAATCCATCAAGATGCATATATAATGTTGCATCATAAATCAGTCAGAAAGGAGTAAGAGATGTTAGCATGTTACTCGAGTAAGACTGCAATCATTTGCTTGTGCAAATCGAGATTCTTGCTTCAAAATTACCATACTGTCATGTGGACTGCCACTGCATAAAAAGTATAATTACAGATAAATTGCAAATCAGTCCATCAGTACATTCTAAAAAAGGATACAACAAGCCTCAATACCTGCAAGTCACAGGGAAGCCATCAAGATCTCTGCTAATGGAATGACCATTGTCACTAATTGGACGAATGTGCTGCACAACACAATAATTTTTTCCTGAACTCAAATTAATGATAGATCAACAATTTTATATGAACTTAACAAGTAGTTAGTTGCACAATATGCATTAATAAGCAATAACTGTGATAATGTTCTACTAAGGGCCTGACCTCAAATTTTACACTGGTTGTACTACTCCAGTTGGAACTTGCACGCTCATCCAGATCCAATCCCACTGAAAATTTAGATAGATTTACACCTCCACTCCCTGTACGTGAGAAATTGTCGATGGGCAAACCATGGACCCCAATCTCAGGTGAAATGGAATGCTGGGTCACAAAATTTTTCAAATTAGAATCAAAACAAATTAAAAAATTTGTTTTGGCAATCAAAATAACAAACATTTCAAATGGGTTCTCTCTCTTCAGTATTTAAGTTGAATTGGCACAGAGGTTTTGTCAAGCTGCATATCAAGTTTCACATAATGTACGCCACCATTACACCCTAACGCACCTGAAAGACTAAAGATTGTTGAGCAAGCCACTCAGGCCTCGGCCTCCGATAAGCTATCAATACATTGGAGTCACAGAGTCCCTTCTCCCATGAAACATCGAGCTTCTCACTTCTTCCAAATAAACTGGGGTGTTTGATACAAAGACTAAAACACACAAATTGAACCAATCAAAAGGAAAGGAATAGCCTTAAACCAAATTGAATGGAGAGAAAAATATGCATGTGGCTGTAGCCAAATCCCAAATAGTTGGTATAAGGGCTTTGTTGTTGCGGCTCGCCGCTGTTCTTGTTGTTATCATACCTAAGCTCAAACGACAAAAACCATATAGGAAGAAAACCAAAACCCTACCTCCCAACAACGAAAGAAAAAGGATCGCCAGAACTCCTGAGAGGCGAGAAAGAAATGAGTTTCTCATTCAAAATTTTCACGGGAAAAAATAGATTGCAAAATCAAAGGGAAGAGAAGTAACCTTGAGGGAGGAAGCATCAAAGCAGCACAAAGCTTGTGAGTGAAATCAACATTAACGTCAATCTTGGCTGTTCGAAACGGCCATAGTCGTCAATGACATCAAAAGTGATAAAAATTAATAGCAACACGACTGGAACTACTCAACGACTAAATGCTGAGGGAATTTGAGCTTCACGAAGGGCTACATTGTGAATTTCTCATTTGGGTTTTCCTCGTACATAGTTAGAGAATGAGAAAAACTAACCTTTGCCGGCATGGATGCTCTTCTGAGCTCCCATCCCATTACCCGCTCAACCATCAATGGGATCAAGACCCATACAAAGATTGCATGAGTGATTACAACAAGGACATATAGAAGAGAGAGAGAGAGAGAGAGAGAGAGAGAGAGAGGTTTGGAAGAAGTGGGGATGCTTTTCTTACGAGCGGCTTGATAGCTTCTCGCAGTGGGAAAGAAGCCCCGAACTCCGAGCTTGTGCATTTTGATTTTGGTTAGTCGCAAGGAGTCCTGCACTTGGAAAGGGCTTCGGTTGAGTGCATTTTATATTATTTTTATTTTGAGTTTTATTATTATAATAATTTATTAATTTAAATATAATAATAATGTGTTGTAATACAATACTATAAGGCAATTTGGCTTAAAAATAGATTTTGATAGTAACGAGATTAAAATAAGATTTCCAAGATTTTCATGAAACTTACATATAGTTTATGATGAGAATGAAATCTCATACCTTGTAAAAATCCTTTATTCTCAATAAATATAAAATTGCTACTACATTATATTTCAGCTTTAAAATAGGTATGAAAATAAGATATCATATGTTGACTTTTTGAATCCGATTTCTGTTTTAATACTGACAAAGTATCAGCATCTTATGTGTGTTTAAGTACATAAATAGGTATAAATTTCAGCACATATAAAATCAAGGAACTTGGAAGGCAGAAGAAACTCCAATATCATATGTATCTAGCGCATTCCATGAAGACATATGAGTAAGAAGATTAAAAATATTTGTTCTTATTATAAAATGCATTTGACTTTAGGAATCACCATTGGTCGACCGAAAGTCGACCGACGCCGAATTTTTTGGGTTAGTTCAAAAGATCATAAATTGACTTTAGGTCCCTAAACATCACATGAAAAATCTCTTATAACTTAGAAGTTATAATTATGTGAACATGGGTGACTTCAAATGAAAATCAGGACTTAAATACACACTTTAAGTGTGTTCGGTCAATCGAACCCGAACCTACATAGAAGCTTCGGTCGACCGAACCTAACAGAGTCAACCTATTGACTATTCGGTCGACCATTTTGAAATGAATTTGCACTGCACGGTTAACCGAACTAACACGTGGATGATTCCTAACAACCTTGTCGACCGAACCTCAAAATTTGGTCAACCGAACATGCCCTAGTCAACCGAATCTCAGAGGGTTCAAAATTGCCTTGAGACAGTTAACCAAATCCTTAGTTCAAATGTGTCATGGTCGACCGAACTTAGCAATACAGTCGACCGAACCTTTACTATGGTCAACCGAAACCTCTCGGATTGGCAAATTCTTACCGCAGTAAATTAGGGTTAATTTTCATTAAACTCAATTAAACAATTTTCAAAATACCCTTGATGTCCCTAACGGTTATATTTTTGCCCAACTCTATATATACCCTCTCATTTGTTATAATTAGTAAGTGATTAGCATATAGATTAGTAAAACTTTTCTCTAAAAATTTATTGTGCTAAATCTTTCATACTCACTTTTTACAAAGCATATTGCAAAATCTCCTTCCCATACTCATTTAAATTACATATCTTTGAGAGAGATTATTTTTGTAAGTATTCATTTATTCTCTTTGTAAGCTAACAACTCTCTAATACTTGCATTTGTTGATTGTTGATTTTGGAGAGTAAGTTTTTCTCATGGTATTTTACTTTTAAATATTAGATTGGGAAAAACTCTTCATTGGCTTAAGAACTTGTATCATTATTACGAGTTTCATAAACTTGCTTTGTGTTTTGAAAAAATCATTTTTAGCAAGCTTAAACCCTAATATCCATTGTACTTGATATTTGAAAAATATTTTTTGGGATGTTTGCTTAGGATTCTAAAGATGCTTTGAATATTCATATTGCAAATACATTATCTTGAAATCAAAGATTTCACTCTCACATACACATATTGACACACATACTGTTGAGAGTTAACACATTGGTTAACGAAATCTCACCTGAGGTTAATATTATATCATATGTTAGTGCATTAATTGATTGTGCGCATAATGGTATATATTTTCTTGTGTTAGAAACATTTCTTTGTACACAATATTTGATTATCTATTGTTTCTCGACATGTGATCGAAAGAGGGAGACTTGCCCTGTGAAAAGCCTCGGATTGGTTCAGATCCGGTTAAGAGAATTAGGTGCACCATCCTGGTAAAGTGTTGTAAACGGTACCGCTCCACCAATTAAGTGAGCAATAGTGGTAATCCACGGGCTTGCGAGCTGAGACAGGGACGTAGGTAGTATTGGCCGAACCCCGATAACATTTCTTGTGTCTACTTTTAATTTCCGCACTTTAAATTTCAGTACTTGAATGTTTGCGTTTAATTGTTTAAATATTTGATTGAGTTTATGATTGTATAGAAAGACCCTAAGTTTGTGCAATACTGTTTAAGGAATCTGAAGTGACCTAGGAGAAAGTTTAAGTTTCCAATTCAACCCCCCCATTGGGAATACACCAATTCCAACATCATATGTATATCACATTCTCAGAAATAATGAAAGATGTCAGAAACCAAACAACCATTTAATAATCTAAATTTGATGAATGAGTATTGTTTAGAAAATATTTAGTGTTGAGTTACCTCAACAAAACGAATAACATTCTCATTTTTGATTCAATACCAAGTTTATTAGTTAATGAGAAATAAAAGTATAACCCCAAAGTATGGAAAGCAATATATGAGGCCAAAAAGGCATTAAAAGATAATAAAAGGGGATAATAAATTCCTTGCAACCTCTTCAATGAAAACTTTTAAAATCACTAGGTAACCCCCTAACATAAAGATTTACAAATCCTTAATAATTTCTCATAAACAGAGAATTAAATAGAGAGATGCCTACATGACTACAAAAGAGTTACACCAAGAAGAGGCAAGGGCATCTCAAAACAATCAATCTAATATTGTTGTCATGCATTTCCTATTCTTCCACTTCTTGAGTTAGGCATTAGAGTTATCCCCTCTAGTACACTACTAATCCTTTAAGCCTCTCTTATTCTCTTGTTTTGAGTGGTCAAGGCCATGATTGATCTAGCAAATCCCAAATCGATATTTTTAGCGACAACAATTTGGGTCATATGTGGAAACATGGAAGGGTTTCATTAATCTTGATCATGAGACATCACATAAGTACAGTTCCAACCATGCTTTCGAAAATCATTCACTTCAATCAAGTCATTTACTGCAATCCCATGTCTCATTGCAAGAATGAATGGCACCATTAGATCAATTTATGGCTTTTCCAAAAACGAATGAAAGAGATGTTTGAAGTGCTTCAATAACCAAAAAAGAAAAAAAGGATCATCCAAAACCGAATATAGAAATGCATCATTTAGAAACGGCACCATAAGGAAAGGAACCAATGCATCTAGATCAACCCTTGAAGACTTTAAAGACAAGAAAAAAAAATCTGAATAGGAAATGGGGAGCAACTTGATCTACACCCCAAACCAGAAGTATTTTAGCTTCAAAGAAGTCATGAAAATGTACTTCAAAAAATAGCCTATAAGGTTTGCAATATTGATTCAATAGACTACATAGGCTCATTTTCTGGAATGAACAAAGACAGATGAGCAACGCCCACATAAAAAAAAAAGCCTAATCAATGAACTTTGCTTAAAAGGTATGGAGATATGAGTTGTGCTCACAATATGACCCAACTGATGAGCTCTACTCGTAAGGCAATGCCCACATACAAAATTTTAATTGATGAGTTTTGCTTATGAGTCACAAAGATGTCAGTTGTCCTGCAGTATAACCCAACTGATGAGCTTTTCTCGTAAGGCTTAAAGCTCAACTGATGAGCTTTACTCATAAGGTTAGAAGATGTGAACTCTGCTCACAAAATGACCCAACTAATGAGTTATACTTAGGCCTGGCAAAACGGGTCATAACCCTTTGGGTCACCCGGACCCGCCCATTTAAAATGGGTTCGGGTTTAAAGAAGTCAACCCATTTAATAATTGGGCCGATGATGGGTCAACCCGTTTATAAATGGGTTTGGGCGGGTCACCCGTTAATTTGGATCCTTAAGCTTATATGCTTCATCACACTTGACTTCACAGCTTCCTCAACACGTGGACCTTGGACAGGAACACACAAAAAAACCCTAAGATAGTCCCTGACTCCCAACTCTAACCCTAACCTATGCCGCGGCTCTCCAGTCTCCTTGTCTGAGTCATCTTTGTCTCTCTGACCTCTCAGCTCTCACTCTCTCAAATCTCAATCCTCATTCCTCTTCTCTCTAGTCCTGAGTCTCCTCTCCTCTCCTCTGGTGCGCTGCTAAGTGTCGGACCTGCAAGTGCTGTAAGCTTGCGAGTGATCCACTTTGCACCTTGAGCAACTCAAGTTGTTGTCTCCTCCATGCTCCACGGACCACAGCCACAGGCGTCAGTCCGACAGTCCCCCCCAGCTCCAGTGCTCCACAACCACAAACCACTTAACTCCACACCCCAAGCCTCCATCTGCTCCACAGTAAAGGATAATTTTCTTAATTAAGTAGTGTATACAAACATATATACATGCATCCATATATATTTTATACAATTTTTTGCAAAAAAAAAAAAAAACTAATGATTTTTTAGTTAATAAATCTTACAATACACAATATTCTAATAATGCATTCGATTTTTCCATAAGATATATGCTAATAAAATAGTGTAGCTCAATATTTTTTTGAGAGGTATATTGCACCTAGTTTATATAATGTAGTATTTTTTTTTTTTAAATGTCATTTTATATGGAATTTTTAAAAAATTTTAAAATAAATAAATTATATATTTTTTAAACGGGTGACCCGTTACCCTCTCATTTATTAAACGGACGGGTTAGGGTTGGCATATGTGTGATCCATTTAACATCGACCCGTTCATGACCTGGCCCTTTGGTGACCTACCCAAACCCGACCCACCCGCCCGTTTTGCCAGGTCTAGTTATACTCATGAAGACTAAAGCCCAACTGGTGAGCTCTACTCACAAAGCACAAAGATGTGAGTTATGCCCACAAAATGTTCCAACTAATGTGTAGAGACCCGAAGAATTATAGAAATTAAGTAAATAAAAGAAATAAGAGAAAATGATTTTTCAAAAACGGGATTCAGCAGGGTCTCATCAACGAGTGCAGAGTGCTCGTTGACTAACAGACTTTTTGGGCTCATCGACGTGGACGTGTGTCTCGTCGATGAGACATTACCGAGAGGGCTAATTTCAGGGTCGACGAGGAGTAAGTGTTCGTCGATGAACTCCCTTCATGGACTCATCGATGAGGTGACGTGTCTCATCGACGAATTTGTGTTTTATAAATATGCCAACCTCAGGATTTTAGCGTGAAATTTAGCATGAAATTCTCTCTCTCTCTCTCTCTCTCTCTCTCTCTCTAAACCTCATCTCCTCTACCTTCTCCCTTCATTTTCAGCTTCGATTCTCGTCGATTCAACGATCGGAAGTCACCATGCTACTCCTGAGAAGATTCTCTACAAGTCTGCTGGAGTAGTTTGTTGATTAGGCCAACTTGGGAACTATCCCAAAATCTAGGTAAGTTGGTTATTTTAAGTTTTATAAGATATTTGGTGTTTCTAGACTGAGAAAAATGCTTTAGATAGAATAATACTGAAGTTTTGTTGGTAAAAATGTAATTTCAGGGTATTGAGCTGGGAACCTCATGAGTGTAGATTTGGGTTTAATTGTGAGCTCTCAGTAAGCCACGTAAAGGAATAAATTAAGTTAGCCTTTTTCATAAAATTATTTATTAATATGCAGCATTTATTTTCAAGAAAATATGTATGTTATAGAACTATGTTTAGGAATACTGTTGTTGAGTAGGGAAATGATTTTAACACATTTTATAAAGAAATATGATTTCAGAACAAATTATTAGTTTAAGGCTACTTACATTTGTGTGGCATGAGTATAACATTTCCATGAAAATTATGTTATATTGAAATATTATGATTTTCCCAAAATAAGCAAGTTATAATAGTTTTCAGGAAGACCCTAAAAATAGTACAGGAACTATGGTTTTAAGATTATGTAAAATAGTGCAAGAATTTATGTTTAATATGTTTTGAATTATGCCAGAGTAAAAGCCATGATTTTTATGTTATGAATTATGTCGACGTAAATGCCGTGATTTTTACATTATGAATTATGTCAACGTTGACGCCGTGATTATGTATGATATGTAAAAAATCATGAAATATGTTTATGTCAAATACTACTCTGAATTACGAAACAATTGTGTTTTAATATGGAATTTATTATATGTTATTAGAACCCGGATAGCTTAGTTCAATTTTAAGAGGCACGACACCATAGTTATATGTTCACGTTTACGTTAGTGCTACCACATGTCTTATGTAAAGTGTGGGAGATGGAAGTCGATATGGCTTTATGGGACTGTCATAGTTCCCCTGGTAATTCGGCATAGGTGGAACAGGCCCATCATACTTACACACCTATGTTTGACTTAGCATGGTCGGCCATCCATTGCAATGTCCTGCCTTCGGGCCGCACAACCCTGTCATGTGGAGGGTAAGACATGACAACAACTAACTAACTATCTATCATGGGTAATAATTCAAGTATGATATGGTTATACAAGATGATTTTCCAAGTATATAAATTTAGTATGTTAAGTTATGTTATGATAGATAATGTTTTAATCAAATATGATACAACTATTTATACCAGTTATGAATTATGTACTGATTACATGTATATCACAAAAAATACTCATGTTGCCACATACTGATATCATTTTATTTCCCTTACTCAGAGGTGTCTCACCCCAGCTATACAAACATTTCAGGAAATCTAGGTAAAAGGGTGGATAAAGCTCCGCAGCGGTAGGAGTTGGCCAAACTTGTAGCGACCTAGAGAAATTATAGTATTTAAAGAGGGAGAAAAGGAAATAAAAGGGGGCACAGGAAGTGTTCGTCAATGATGCGCCATATTGGGCATATCGATGAGGGTGCTCTTCGTCGACGAGAAAATACCGAGAGGGGGTTTTGGGTGATTCTGAATTTCGTCGACAAGGAGAGAGTTCATCGACAAGTTGTATTCATGACCTCGTCAACGAGGTGACGTGGCTCATCGACGAAGGCCAATGTATAAGTAGTCCTAAACACCATTTTTTGGTGGATTTTGGCTACATAAATCTTTTCTCTCTCTTCCTTCGGTTCCCCTTACTTCTCCATAGGATTTCGAGCCGATCTTTTGCTGATTCGATGATTGAAGCCACCACGACACTCTTAGGAAAGTTCTCTGCATATTTGCTGGAGTGGATTGTCGGTGGGTCGAGTTGGAAATTCATCCCAAATTCAGGGTAAGGCTTTCTACTCAGTATTTGACTTCTTGGCAGTTGTAGAAAGCATAGTACTCGTAGTAATACTGAAGTTTAGTTCTAGGGAATATCATTTTCAGGGTGTTGAATGGGGAATCCTGTGGGTGCAAGACTTTGTCTTAGGGGCTTTTTAGAAATCAGGTAAGGGGATAAACTAAGCTAGTTATTTTTCGAAAATATATGTATGTTATTATAGCATCAGATTTCAGGAAAATAAATTATATTTATATATGCTTGTTGTTTTAGGAAATACTGTTGTAAAAGATGATATGTTTAAATATGTATGAAACCTATTTCATGTGGCATAAGTAGAATTTATAATGAAATACTATTTTCTTGGAATATAATAAAGATATGGATTTTTATAACGAAAAATCGGCGTACGGGCATAGAATTTTGTATGATTTGCCGGCGTACGGGTCGAGTTATGGATATGATTTGCTGGCGTACGGGCCGAGCAATGGATATGATTTACCGACGTACGGGTCGAGCTATAGATATGATTTGCCGATGCACAAGCCGAGCTATGAATATGATTTGCCGGCGTATGGGCCAAGCTATAGATATGATTTGCCAGTGCACGGGCCGAGCTATGGTAAAATATGAAATGTCGGTGTACGGGCCGATGATTTTATGATATATATATATATATATATATGCAAAATGATGTGATGATATTGATTTGGCAATTAATAGTATGAAATATTCATGTATCACAGTTTGATTATATGTTATATGTTATCAGAACCTGATTGGCTTGGTTTAGGCTAGCACTTGCACGGTACCGCTACTATGTATTCATGATCATCATGATACTGTGTTAACGCTACTGTACGAAGTAGTATGAGGAAGAATAGTTGATGTGGTTTTAAGAAGTATGAGCGCCCCTGGTGTACGGACCAGGTCTAACAGACCCATTGAACTTACAAACTGTACTTTTGACTTGGCAGTGTTCGGCCAACCATTGTTAGGTCCCGCCTTCGGGCCACACAACCCAGTTATGTGAGGGTAATACATGACAACAGTCAGCTAACCTGCCGGGGTTGTTTTCGTATTATTATTATATGAGATGTATTATGTTTATGAAAATGCAGTATGTTCTGCCATGCTATAATGATATATGTTTTCCCATATATGACATAATAGTTTACTAAATATGTTTCTGTATGGTTTATGTATAACACAGAATACTCATGTTGCCACACACTAGTATTAATTTATTTTCCCTTGCTGAGAGGTGTCTCACCCTAAATTATATGAACATTTCAAGAGCCCCTGATAGGAGAGCGGATAAAGCTCTACTGAGATAGTACTGTAGATCTGCCCTCTTTGAAGGGTAAGTTTTGGTGGGGATAGATGGATTTTTGTGGGAAATGTTCCTAGGACTTTCTTTTTGGGATGTATATACCTAAATACAATGGATGTAGTAACTCTAGTGTTGAGATGGATGGTTTTGTGTTTATGATATTATGATTTTATGTTTCCTACTACTTAGGCTTCCGTTTTGAGTGTCTGTTATATCCCTAGTACCCACGGATTCAGGTTGATTATGACCTACTGGATTTGATATGTTGATATTGTATTTTATTATTTAAAAGGAAAAAATATATATGGAAAATAAGCAAGTTGCTACAGAATTTCCGTATCAAAAGGGTAAGTAGGTGAGATAGGGTCTGAGGGGTTTTTGTGATTATGACCCTATGATACTTTTTGGGTCTTTTTGTGGATGTCTGTATATATATATATATGACAGATTCAGTAGAACTCTAGTATGGTTTATGGTGTTGTATGACATGTTTGTGATTTTATGTTTTCTGCTACTTAGGCATCAAAGTTGTATGACAGGTACATCCTTGGTACTCATGTATCTAGGTTGATCATGATTATGACAGTTTAGTAGGATGTTAGAATTATTTATATTATTATTATGTGGGAAAAAATATATATGTGGTAAAATAGGCAGGTTGTTACATAATGAGTTTTTTTCATGAGCCCTAAAGTCCAATTGAGGAACTTTGCTCATGATGCACAAAGATGTGATCCCTACTCACAAAATGATTCAATTAATGAGCTTTACTCACAAGGCATCCAAATGTGAGTTTTGATTATGAAAATAACACAATCGATGAGATATGATCATTTTATGAGTGCAACTCTTGAGGCATATATATGTGAGCTTTGCCCATGAAAATGGTTCAATTGAAGAGTACTACTAATAAGGCCCAACATCCATCTCATGAGCTCAACTCATGAGGCATGAAGAAGTGTGCTCTATTGGAAATATAATAAAAGGAAAAAAAATTACTAATAAAATTAATATTAAATAAAAATTTAAATACTTATCAGAAGTTGGGGCATGGAAAGATCACTGTCCTTAAAACTGATTTCATTCATATGGAGAATATTTTTTTGTGCATATTGTCACTGCGCTCACGACCTTTAGGATCGCTTAATTTGTAACACCCTGGACCCGCCATGTGGGGCCCGGAGTGTTATGAAGACGACACGTGTCTCTGATACCATTAATGCAGCGGAAAATAATAAAGCAACTTCGAACATAATATACCAGAGTTCTATAATTATACATCATCAAACTCATTTCACACATCCATGTTCTCTTTAATACAAAACCTAACAGGGCTTTAATAATACATAAAAACTAAAACATAATCGATTAAGTCTCACTCATAAAACTACTCTGCCCTGGAGCTATCTAAGTCCGATCTCCTGGATCACCTAAAAAGATTTAACAATTAACGGGGTGAGACACCTCTCAGTAAAGAAGAAATAGTTTATAATAGTGTGTGGCTGAAGTTTTTATAGTGCAATTAAAATATTCATCTAAAGTGTACACACAAATCACAAGTAACCCAAAAAGGCAGCTTAACCAAAAAGGCAAACATGAAAATTTTTTACAAAATAGCCCAAATAAATCATCAAAACTCTAATTATCCTTGAGAAAATTGATATATGCTAGGTGGTGATGAAATACAAAAAATGTAATAATTACTCTAGAAATTTGTAGCCTCCCTCGTATCTAAAAGTTGGGGATAATCGATGAGGGGGAAATTGACCCCCTAAAAAGTGCTCAAAGGACTTATAAGTAGCTTGACTTATTTTATTAAGCACATTACGAAAAGGAACTACATTAAGATGACACTTTAATGGAGTCCACTATAAAGATGCAAGCCTTTTATGATACAAAAGGATTAACTCCTCAAAGCAGCTTATAAGAAACATAAAATTAAAAAAATAGTAGATCATCTAAGTTGCCTATATTAACAATCTCCCTTTTTTTTTTTCCTTATCCTTATGCTAACTTGAGAATCAAAGAAAGTCTTAGAGGTCAGGCATGCCTTCAGTTTTCTTTTGTCATATTTGCAGGTGACTAAACAAACTATGACATGACAATAAAGATTTTGGTTTTTGACAATAATATTTAGTAACCAAATGACTAGGAAATCAACATTTAGTATCTTCGCTCACACATTCAACCTTCAGTGCCTAATATTTAATTTCATCAAATGTCTTCAAATAATTGTAAAGTTATATGAAATTTATGCTCGTTGTAACTAAAACTTAGGTCTTTCTTGATAAACTTAGGCTTCGATTGCTGAATGTTGAATGTAGATATCAAGCTATAAAAAGAGTCCCCAATGTGATTAGAACAATTGTTAAATGTAAAGGTAAAATTATTTTAGTTATCTGGTAACTAATTGCAAAATATGTGTGTACAATCGGATTATGGAGATAAAATGAAGTGTATTTTGGGGTATTGTGAAATTTACATTTAGGGGCAAAAACATTCAATAGAACCTTGGAACCTCCTAGTAAATAATTAGGTAATTTGAAACAAATTAAAAAGTCTGTTAAACAAGATTGACTCACTAAAATTCAAATCATTAAGAGCCCAACTTTCATTTAGAGAAAATTAAGTACCAAAAATGGGTATTTTTCATTTATAATTTTATATGAGTTGTGATGTTCCACTAAAAAAAAAAAAAAAAACAAGTGAACCAAATTCTTTAAAAATACACAATCTGCCAACATAACCTCTAACTCAATTAGAAATATACTTGTCAGTCATTTATCTATCTTACAAATGAAGGTCGATCGATCCATGCTCCTTACTCTCCAAATAATATGGGACCCTTTTGGTTCATAACACACACTTCTAGATTTTCAGGACATCTCCTCCACCATAGTGTGAGCTTGGAGTAGCATCGAAAGGCAATACAACTAACATCAAAGCCACACATCCAAAGCCCTCCTTATTTCCTACAGACCTGCTACAAACTAGATCATGCTAACCATTAGTTTTGTCAAAATAAGAATAAATGTTTTTTTTTTTTTGAAAATAAAAGTTTTATGTAACAAACTCATCGAGATAATCTTATCTTATTTTGGTTCTATTTCATAATTATATACCAATATAAAAAATTATAATTGAGTGTTACATAGTTATATTGCCCGACGCTATATTGTAGTGTTCTATTATTGAGGAATGAGGATTTGAGAGGGGCGATACCAATATGGTGGTTTGATGGGTTAATGCCCAATGGGTCACTTTTGTGGGGTTTGTATTACAAGGTTCTTTGTGTGTGCATGTGCGCGCACGTGTGTTCCTACAACAAGATGAGTTTCCATGCAATGGTATGGTAAGAGGTGGGCAGAAGAAAGAGAATTTAAGCACAAAGTGTAGCGCAAGTAGAACTTAATGTCAAATATGTGTTTGTATGTGTCATTGACTTCTTTAGGGAGCAAAAACAAAAATATTAAAGAAGTGAAAGGGAAAAATTAAAGAGATAAAGTATATGTAGTGGTGATGGAAAATTAAAAAAAGATAAATAAATGGAGAATGCATGAATTTAATATTTAAATAACTTCTTAAGATTTACCTTATTTTTATATTTATTTATTTTTAAACCATTTTTTTTAATTGTATGCATTTGAAAGTTAGATCAACATAAATGATAAAATTTAGGGTAAAATGCAGTGAATTTTATGACATCTGGTGAAAAAAAAAATATGATTTTCTTTGAAATTAAAAAAAAAAAAATACACATTGCTCCTTCTAAATTCGGGGAAAAAAAAAAAATACAAACCTTCCTTGATATTTGGCAAAAGACAAACCCATTGAATGAATATAAATACCCTAAAAAACAAATATTAAGGGAGGCTTGCGAAAGTTTTAAAAATTTAGGAAAAAATATTCTTTTTTGGCCAAACTTTAGGGGAACTAAATGATTTTTGCCCTAAAATTTAATTAATTTAACTTTGAAATTTGTTAGAGAAAAGTTTCCAGCATTTAGTAGAGTAGAAACAAATTATTTTGAAAATTCTTTGAATTGCAATATCAAAATAAATTATTGTACACGGGAAATATAAAAAAACAAAAAACAAATGAACCAAGAAGCAATCAAATTTTTTGCAAAAAATATATCTATATATATATATATATATATCAAAGTTGAGAATTTTAAAAATTGTATAAAGCGATACCAATAGTATAGAACAGCAAGAGCTTAAGACTCAATATTTTTTATTTTATTTTAAAATTAAAAATGAATCAAATGACAAAGATCCTCATGTGGGATGGATCTTCCATATTTATTAAGGCATATGTCTTACACATGATGTAAGTGAAGTTTGTTAAACAAACAAACAAATAAGCTATCAATTTTTTGCAAAAATAAAATATAAATTTTTTGTGAATCTAAACAGTGCATTAAGCAGGATTAGTTGTGTATATATATATATATATTGTTGCGGGGTAAAAAAAATAGCTGGGATGCTCCTTCGACTCTCGTTGACCTGAAAGAAGAAAAGAATGAAGACTTGGAGGACCCGGGGTGTACTCCGGGGGACCACTCCGATGCCTAAGTAAGAGGAAGGCTTTTAGGAAGGCTAAATGCAACAGTAGAATAGTGTTATGTCACTTACCTTTGCCTGTATTCCCAATCCCTACTTATAGGGGCTTGAGTTGACCGCTGGTTGGCTCGAATTTATTACGTGGGGGCGCGAATCGCTCTTCGTCCATAAGTGCGTGCGCCTATTACTCGGTTTTTAAGGGCGTCGGCGTGAATCTCTCCTCCTCTTTATTAGGTCGGAGCTAATCACTCGTCAGAAAGTCAGACTTGGAGAAAGTATGAGACAGGCGTTGACCTACCCTTATTAGCGTGATTTATTATGGGCATATCAGTTGTCCCCCCCTCAGTTTCAAATTTCTGGATAGAATTTTGAATCATTATTTGTGTTTGCATCTTTCCATTTAGAGGTTTTAACACTTCCTTGTGTTCCCCTCTTTTTTTTTTTTTTTGGTAGAGTAATTGAGCAGCTCGTGCCGACTGTTTGTGCCGAGCTGTTTGTGCCGAGTTGTTTGGGGAAGGATTCATGCCGAGCTCTTTTGTCCGAGCTCTTTGAAGCAGGACTCGTGCCGAGCTGTTTCTGCCGAGCTGTTCGGGCCGAGCTCTTTTGACCGAGCTCTTTGAAGCAGGACTCGTGCCGAGCTGTTCGGGGAAGGATTCGTGCCGAGCTCTTTTGTCCAAGCTCTTTGAAGAAGGATTCGTGCCGAGCTGTTTCTACCGTGCTGTTCGGGGAAGGATTCGTGCCGAGCTCTTTTGTCTGAGCTCTTTGAAGCAGGACTCGTGCCGAGCTGTTTCTGCCGAGCTGTTCGGGGAAGGATTCGTGCCGAGCTCTTTTGTCCGAGCTCTTTGAAGCAGGACTCGTGCCGAGCTGTTTCTGCCGAGCTGTTCGAGGAAGGATTCGTGCCGAGCTCTTTTATCCGAGCTCTTTGAATAATCAGGCCGAGCTAACCAACCTACTCGGATGTGTGGCATTACGAATAATGTTCGTTGCTTGGGCTTTCCGCGTGATGAGTCGTGCTCATCTGTTGGGTTGTTCGGGCCTTACGAGTCGTGCTCGTCAGTTTGGGCCATCCTCCTGATGAGTCGTGCTCATCTGTTGGGTTGTTCGGGCTTGACGAGTCGTGCTCTTCAGTTTGGGCCATCCTCCTGATGAGTTGTGCTCATCTGTTGGTTGGTCTGGCCTCACGAGTCGTGCTCGTCATTTTGGGCCGTGCGCCGATGAGTCGTGCTCATCTGTTGGATCGTCCTTCGCGACTATCTCACTTTCCCAAGGCATCCTTGCACGCTTCTGTCCTGCGAGAGATATCAAGAAAACAGGTTTTAAATGCGTCCTACCTCGGAAAGTGGGTTGGAGGAAAGCATTATTGATGGCCATCCGTCTGACGTTGTGTCCGAGGCGACTTGGTGTTTCCGAGGTGGCGTTTGTCCTCGGGAAGCCTCGTCTGTGCATTTGTCAGAGATTTTCTGTGTCCTATGCCTCCCTCGAGACGCAATCCTTCTCGTAAATGAAAATTCTTGAGATTCCCGCCACAGGGATTCGTGCCCTCCTCTCTATATAAAGGCCAGGGGACTCCTTCATTCCACACTCGTCTTCATTCTAAGAGGACTGCTTCCTTCTCTACTCTTCTCCATTCCACAAGTCCCTTATTCGGTGCTAGGTATGCTTTCCCTCTCTATAGTATTTTTGTCTTGTTGTTCTTCATGTTCTTCATTGTTCTTGCGCTAGTTTTGTATGTTTGATCTTGTCTTGTAAGATTTCCTAGTTGTTTGTGTGAAATTTTACTGTCTTGATCTGTGTTGGCCTCCTTTCTTCTTGATCTTGGCTGTTGCTTGCTTCGCTTGACCCTTAGGTTTAGGTAGTGTTTCCTTCAGGCTTGTTTTTTCCTATGGAGACCTCCTCACAGCCCTTAAAGGTACCTACAACAGTTCGTAGCGCTCGTTGTGAGCTCTCCTCGTCTGACCTGCAGAATGCTCGTTATTTTTTTGCTGTACCATCGAATATCACTGTTAGGTTACCCTCTGCTACCGAGTCAGCTCTTGACCAAAAATCTGAGGAGCTCTGCCTCTATACTGATTATCTAGACTTGGGTCTTAGGCTCCCTTTTTCCCCTTTTATTTCTAACGTACTACGTTTTTACCGCATAGCACCATCACAACTTGTTCCGAACTCTTATCTTTCGCTCACCTGTTTTGCTGTGCTTCTGCTCTGCTTGGGCCATTAGCCTACCGTCCCACTTTTCAGAAGTTGCTTCCAAATGCCGTCTCATTCTGCAGAGAAGGAGCTATATTATTTCAACTCTCTACCAGGTTATAAACTTTTCTCACCAGGCAGTTCTTCCATCCATAATTGGAAGACCCGTTACTTCTTTGTCTCAGGAGAGTTGAATTACACGGGCTCCTTTGTCTGGTCTTCTCCTCTTGATGGTAACGTTGTTATCTTTCTCCACCCTCTTTTTCAGGGCTTACAAGTAGGTTATCCGTCTAACCCATTTTTTTTTTTTTCACCCCGTTTTCCCTTGTAGTTCGGGTGCGCCATCTCCTCCCCAGACTTTCCCCCGAAGAGCAGGCCACCCTGAAAGAACTTCGTACCCTCGGTGAACGGGTATTATCCCTCATGAGGAGCTGCTTCAGGAGCGTGTCCTTGTGCAATGGGGAATCAGCCCCGTTTCCTCAAGTCATTCTCTCCCCTGATTATGTGTATGTGTACGTTCAGGTGTTATCTTTACTGTGGGTGTTCTTACTCCATTTCTCTTTTATACTCGCAGATATGGACTTCACCAGGTATGAATCGCTCATGGGAGAAGCTAGAAAGCAAAGGGTGAGTAGGAGTAGGAAGAAGAGAAGAGAGGTCGAAGGAGAATCCTCTTAAAGGGAAGCCCTTGCAGTAGGTGATTCCGGCGCCCTTACTGACAGGTCCATGCTGCTCCTCCTACGCACTCGCAGGCTCAAGTTGAAGCCATTTTTCACGAGCCGACCCGTTCTGCCTCTGCTCTCCGTCGGGCTGTGCACGCTGAGGACTTTGTGCAGGCCTAATGTACCCTTCCTGACGCTCTCTCGGCGAAAATCCGCCATACTTCGTACCAGGTGTCTACTTTACTTGCTTTATAATTTTTTTTTTTTTTTTTGACTTATGCCTACTCTTGCTAACTGTTCCATACTTTGCATTTTTCCACAGTTGGCGATGATGGCTCTGGCCCAGGAGGAGAAAGTCGCGAAGATGTATCGCCAGACACTCGATGCACGGGAAAAATATGTCCTCGCTCAGAACGAACTGCACGAGGCCGAGCTCCGCGAGCAGGCTTTGCAGGCAGAGGTCGATCGCCTTCGTAGGGAGGAACTTCCTGCCCGAGAAGCTACTGCTACTGCTTCTGCTTCCTGAACTGCAGTGAAGAAATACAAAGACTCCAACCAATTTGTTATCGACACCTCTAAAGCTTACCGAGTTGGATTCAGGAGGTGTCGTGATCAAGTAAGGACCAAACATCCCGAGATTCCTCTTGATGGTGTAAGCTCTCATGGCTATGGCGAAGAGAGCCCCGAGTCTGCAGAGGATCTGGAAGAGGATGAAGAAGGGGAGGAGGAGGAAGTTGGAGAAGGGAACAAAGCAAATTAGTTTGTAGGAACAGAATATGTATTTTGAATTTTTCATCCTTTATTGATGTAGTACAACTTTTGTAAGCGGCACTTTTATTACAGCGCTGCAAGAAGCGGTTCTTTAAGAATAGTATTTCTTTAACATTTCAGAGTTCCATGTGTTCTTAACTTCTTTTCCCCCTACATCTTCCAACTTGTATGTTCTGGGTTTTATTTCTGTTGTGACCTTGTATGGGCCCTCCCAGTTAGGCTTTAACTTGTGCGACCCCTGCTCGGACGGGTTGTTTCGCCTCTTCCTCAGGACTAAGTCTCCTGGATGGAAATTCCTTATTTTGACGCGGTTGTTGTAGTACTTTGCTACCCTCTGCTGGTACGCTGCAACTTTTAAACTCGCCTGATCCTGTCTCTCTTCCAGTAGGTCTATTTCTGACCTGAGCTTCTCACTGTTGGTCTGCTCGTTAAAGTATTTCCTTCGCCAAGAGGGTATGCCCACCTCTGCTGGGATGACTGCTTCTGCGCCGAAGACAAGCATGAACGGGGTTTCCCCTGTTGCTACTCTCTTGGTGGTGTGGTACGCCCATATAAGGGAAGGGAGTTCCTCTGTCCATCTACCTTGCATGGATTCGAGTCGGGTCCTCAGTCCGTGCAGAATCGTCCGATTCATGTTCTCTACTTGTCCATTGCTCTGGGGGTGCGCCACTGACGCGAAGAGAAGCTTAATAGATAGGTCCGAACAGAACTTTTTGAAGTGCTCGTTGTCGAACTGCTTCCCGTGGTCTGTAACTATCGCTGAGGGAATGCCATAGCGGCAAACTAATGAGGTCCACACGAAGCGTGTAATATTCCGCTCTGTTATGGTGGCTAGGGGTTCGACCTCTACCCACTTAGTGAAATAATCTATTGCTACCAACAAGAATTTTTTCTGGCCAGTTGTCTGTGGAAGAGGTCCAAGGATATCTATCCCCTACTGAGCAAAAGGGCAGGGACTGGTTAGAGGGGAGAGTAGACTTGAGGGGGCGCGTGGTACAACTGCGCACCTTTGACATCTGTCACATTTTTTTATGAGCTCAACCACGTCCTTCTTCATTGTGGGCCAGTAAAATCCCTGTCGCATAGCTTTGTGAGCTAGAGCCCTACTGGCAAGGTGGTTTCGCATACTCCTTCGTGGATTTCTCGTAGTATGTATTCCCTTTCGTCTTTGCTTAAACATCGGAGGTAGGGCAGTGTCAGGGATCGCCTGTAGAGCTCCCGGCCCATCAACGTATATCTTGCCGCTTTCCTCCTCACCTTTTGAGCCTCCTTATCATCTCCTGGTAAGGTTCCGTCCTGGAGGTATAGGAATAAGGACGCTCTCCAATCGTCCTTGCTGAATTCGGACGCCACTGAGTTAATTCTGTCCTCCTCGTACGAGGGTTTTCTTATGCGTTCAAGATAGATAGTGTCTTTCCATTCCGAACCGGTTGCCGAGGCTAATTTCGCTAGTGCGTCCGCCTTTTTATTCTCTGCTCTCGGTACGTGTTCTATGTCGAACTGGACGAATGCCTCTATGTACTCTCTTGCCTTGGAGAGATATTTCTTCATTCTTGGATCCCTAGCTTCGAATTCTCCTTTGAGTTGCTCTACCACCAGCTGGGAATCACTCAGTACTTTGATCTGTGCCACCCCTAATGCTTCCGCCAGTCGCAGGCCGGCTAACAGGGCTTCGTACTCCGCTTCGTTGTTGGTTGCTGTGAACTCCAGTTTTAGGGCGAAGAGAGTTTCATTGCCCTCCAGGTCAGAAAGGATGAATCCGACTCCCCCTCCAGCAGCATTAGAGGACCCATCAACGTGCAGTGTCCACTCCTCTGACTTGGTGGATGACTCGGGGAGCCTTTCTGCTGTAAAATCCGCGAGTACCTGAGCCTTGACCGTGGGCCTCGGTTGATACTGTATGTCGAATTCACTTAATTCTACCGACCACCTCGTCATTCTCCCCGAACTCTCCGGTTGCTGTAGAATTTGTCTCATGGGCAGGTTTGTTAACACGACAACCCTATGGGCTTGAAAATAGGGTCTTAATTTGCGCGCTGCACAGATGATGGAGAAGGCAGCTTTTTCCACCGTACAATAGTTCTTCTCGGCGCCACTTAACACCTTACTTGTGTAATATATAGGCTGATGCTTTCTACCCTCTTCCCGGACCAAGACCGAGCTGACGACATTCTCTGTGGAAGCTATATATAGATAGAGGTCTTCCCCATTCTTTGCTTTTGTCAAGAGAGGAGGGGATCCAAGGTATTGCTTAAGCTGCTCGAAGGCTACCTCCTGATCTTCCCCCCATTCGAATCCTCCCTTCTTCCGCAGTGCTCTAAAGAAAGGTAAGCCTTTATCCCCTGAGCAGGAGATAAATCTACTGAGGGAGGCTATCCTTCCGGTCAGAACTTGTATCTCCTTTTTAGTCCTTGGAGCTTCCATCTCCAGCAACGCTCGTATTTTATCCGGATTTGCTTCTATACCTCTGTGAGTCACCATAAAGCCCAGGAACTTACCTGCAGAAACGCCGAACACGCACTTCGAGGGATTCAACCTCATGTGGTACCGGCGGAGGAGCTCGAACGTTTCCCTCAGGTCTTTACAATGTTGCCCTGCTTCCATGCTCTTCACCAACATATTGTCCACGTAAGCTTCCATTGTTTTTTCGAGCTGTTCTTTAAAAATCTTGTTCACTAGCCTCTGATATATGGCCCCCGCATTTTTTAAGCCGAAGGGCATCACCCAATAACAATATAAACCCCTTTCGGTGATGAAAGAAGTTTTTTCCTCATCAGCGGGACTCATAGGGATTTGGTTGTACCCTGAGTAAGTGTCCATGAAGCTGAGGAGCTCGTGTCCCAAGGTCGAATCCACTAGCTGATCAATTCGAGGGAGAGGAAAGCTGTCCTTTGGGCACGCTTTATTCAAGTCCGTGAAATCTATGCAGGTGCGCCATTTTCCATTGGGCTTTCTAACCAGGACCACATTGCTCAGCCACTCGGGGTAGTCCACTTCTCGCATGAAGTTGGCCTGCAACAGTTTCGTCACCTCTTCGTCAATTATTTTGATCCGTTCCATCGCGAAGCTCCTTTTTTTTTTCTGTTTTATAGGTCGGTGGTTGGGGTTGACCTGCAACCTGTGCTCTATCACAGCAGGGTCGATGCCGGGCATGTCTGCTGCCGACCATGCGAACAAATCAGAGAATTCGTCAAAGAGTTCAGTCAACTCCGCTTTCAAAGTATCGGGCAAGTGATTCCCGATCTGTACACTTCTCTCCTGGTGGCCTTGCAGTGGTATGTGTTTGATATCTTCGTATAATGTACTGATCTGGGGATACTCTCCTCTGACCTCCAGGTCTTCCACCGTTAGAGCTTCTTTGGCCTCCATCTTCCCTTTCAAGGCCATTACATAGCAACTCCGGGCAGCGGCCTGATCTCCTTTGACATATCCTATCCCTTGTGGTGTAGGGAACTCAACTTTGAGGTGGTATGTTGATGTTACCACTCGAACTGCGTTAAGGAATGGACGACCCAAGATGACATTGTACACCGAAGGTCAGTCAACCACCAGGAACTCTGTCAACGTTGTTACCTGCTGCGGGGTCGTCCCTATTGTCACTGGTAACGTGATGGTTCCCAAGGGGTGAACAGTGTCTCCCCCAAATCCTACCAAAGGGGTCGAGACGGGCTTCAATTGTTCCTTGCCTATCTTCATCCCTACCAAGACCGACCAGAACATGATGTTGGCCGAGCTCCCATTGTTTACCAGTATACGCCTAACCATGTAATTGGCTACGAGTAGGGAGAGCACTAGTGCGTCATCATGCGGTTGCTGCACTCCCTCTTCATCTCCGCTGTCAAAGGTTATGGCGTCACCTTTCTTGTTTCATTTGCTACTGGTTTCCCCCTTTTCTATCGTCAGCACCTGTTTAGCATATCTTCTGCGTGCACTTCCACTATCTCCTCCACTGGCGGACCCTCCGAAGATCACCGCAATTTCCCCAATAGCTTGCTCTTCCTTCTCTTTTGCGTCGTGCCTCCTCTGCTCGATTGGTTCCCTTTGTGGATTTTTTTTCTTGACAAATCTTGACAGATGTCCCCTTCTTATTAGGACTTCGATTTCTTTCTTCAGCTGAATGCATTCTTCTGTGTCGTGACCGTGATCCCTATGGAATGCGCAGAACTTGGACATGTTCCGCTTATGTAGAGGCGTTCGCATAGGTTCGGGCCATGAGACGTAGTCCTTCTTTTTGATCTGCATCAGCAACTCTAAGCGCGGTACATTTAGAGGTGTGTAGGTGGAGAGCTTGTTGTGCTGTCCTCTACTCTTTTGACCTGTTTGCAGTGCACTAGTTTCGTGCCTTTTTGTAGGTCTATACGCGTCTCCAGATTCTCTGCCGTTGTTTCTCCTTTTCCGCTCTAGACGATTTCCTCTCGTGTCCATCATCTCCTCCAGGTTTATGTATTTCTCTGCTCAAATCATTAACTCCCCCATGTCCACTGGCGGTTTTTTCCCAAGGGAGTATAAGAAGCTTCCGGGTTGAAGAGCCGTTGTCAGGGCAGCCAAGGCTACCACCATATCCAAGTTGCGGATTTCTAAGGTCGCTGTGTTGAAATGGTGCATGAAGTTCTTTAGAGTCTCGCGGTCCCCTTGCACCATACTCATTAGATGGCCTGTTGTTTTGGCAACTCTCTGGCTACTAAGGAAGTGGCCGATGAACATTTGCTCTATCCCTTGGAAGAAACCAACAGATCCTGGTCGCAGAGTTCGATACCAGTCTCTGGTGGTACCCTTAAGGGTGGTGGCAAACGCTCGGCACATGATGGCGTCAGGAGCCCCTTGCAGCTCCATTAACATTTTGAAATTTTCTAGGTGATCAATGGGGTCAGACAAACCTTCGTATCTCTCAAAGATAGACATCTTGAATCTGCTGGGCAATGGAGCTTCCATGATCTCTTTGCTGAACGGAGACTCCGCGCACTTTAGGGATGTTTCCCCATAGTAGGGCCTGGCTCTACCCTCTTTCATCATCTTCTCTATGTAATCTATCTTCTTTATTCTTTCCTCGAGCTCGGTGGATCTTTGTTGGTTGACGTTCATGCTATTTGCATCTTCTACCTTCTTACTAGGGTGAGTTTTCTCTTATTTCTCCCTTAGTTCGTCAGCTTGTTTGCTTGCGCTGGGTTTGTTTTGCGGTTGGGGAAGGACGTGCCCTTCTTGGCTCTTCTGTTGTAAGAGTTGGTTGAGCATGTCCTTCATTTCCTTCTGAAAGGCAAGGAACTCCTCCCTACTGACACCAGATGAGTCGGAGGTCCATTGGATGGATTGGGATGGTTCTTTGTTATCAGGGAAGGAGGTGGAATTGTGTGAGGTTGGCATTGTTTGAACGTTTGAAAGTCAAGAGCAAGATAATATCGCCTCCTAAAAGCAACTTCCCACAGACGGCGCCAACTGTTGCGGGGTAAAAAAAATAGCTGGGATGCTCCTTTGACTCTCGTTGACCTGAAAGAAGAAAAGAATGAAGACTTGGAGGACCCGGGGTGTACTCCGGGGGACCACTCCGATGCCTAAGTGAGAGGAAGGCTTTTAGGAAGGCAAAATGCAACAGTAGAATAGTGTTATGTCACTTACCTTTGCCTGTACTCCCAATCCCTACTTATAGGGGCTTGAGTTGACCGCTGGTTGGCTCGGATTTATTGCGTGGGGGCGCGAATCGCTCTTCGGCCATAAGTGCGTGCGCCTATTACTCGATTTTTAAGGGCGTCGGCGTGAATCTCTCCTCCTCTTTATTAGGTCGGAGCTAATCACTCGTCAGAAAGTCAGACCTGGAGAAAGTATGAGATAGGCGTTGACCTACCCTTATTAGCGTGATTTATTATGGGCATATCATATATATATATATATATATATATATATATATATTATCAAGGCCTAATTTATTTTTATTTTAATATTTGATTACAAAATCAAACTTGAATCAAATGATAAAGATCCTTATATGGGATCCAAGCGTGTTTATTGATGAAAAACAAAGGTGAATCCTATCTTTCTTTTTTTCTTTTTTTTTTTAATTACGTTGGGTGTAATGACTTACCCGACACATATAGTTGACACTACAGCTGACACTCTCGTTGACCGGACACACTCTGGTGGCGACACAGGGTACTCAAATTATTCCCACGCCCACACAACAAGGCCCTTCTCACTATGTAGGGGTAAATACATGATTTGTTCGCTGGGGCAGGAATCGAACTTGAGACTTAAACCAACAAGTGGCCCATCCCAAGCCCGCCCTTGCCACCTGAGCCATTGCCCAAAGGCAGGTGAATCCTATCTTTTACGAGAGAGAGAGAGAGAGAGAGAGAGAGAGAGAGAGAGAGAGAGAGAGAGAGAGAGAAAGAGAGAGATTGGATAATATAAGGAGGAATTAATCCTAAAAAGAAAATATAAACAAACTAACAATCAATATAATGAGAAAAAGGGCACCCTACTAATGTAATCAATCAAAATCCTACATATTAAAATCTAAAGTATTTTTACTCCATCGTATCCAAGCAAATTATGTCTCTAAGGACATCCCAATGGCTAGTTAGAGTTTGAGACTTTCATGTTAGTAATCTTGGATTTTAGTTTTATGAATGAGTGATCGATGAGAGGTATAGAATGAGAAATGATTGTCGCATCTAATCCAATAACTTCCGCATAACTAGGTGAAAGGATGAGAAGAGTTATAAAATGAGAAGAGTTATAGAATGAGAAGCGAGCTCTCATATCCCAATTCAATAAGTCCAACTTAACTAGGCCAGAATCAACTACAATCATGGTTACTAATACAAAGAAGCAATGTTTTGCAAATGAAAAACCAAACTAAAGATAATTTAAAGCAAGTAACGTTAAAATATACTTTTACACTTCATAAAGGTAGAGGTTGACATACATTAAAGAGTACAAAGATCAAATTGTATTAGAAGGGCAATCAAATGCTACTGTGGAGCAAAGCTAGTTTGATGCATTTATGAACACCATGAATGGAAGAGCAAAATATATATAACTCAATGCACAAGAATATAAAATAAATGGGTGAAACAAACACAATTAATGGATAAAAAAAATTTATAAAAGGTATTTATGTTTTATAAAACATAATTTAAAAATTGATTCAGAAACCAAAATATAAAAAGACCCAACTAACTACTCAATTGGAATAATTATCCCATCACTGTGTATTTATAAAACATAATTTAAATAAAAACTCAAAATATAGAATTAAAAAAATTAATATGATTATCGATTTGATTATAAAAAATAATTTATTTTAAAAGATTCATATATTTTCATATAAAATTAATGTTAATAATTTAATATATATATATATATATATATATATATATATATATATATATATATATATACACAAACTTAGCCAACTTCCATCGAAAAACAGGAAGACAAAATACAAAAAAAATTTAGCTAATTGTTCAATCAATACAATTTTTGATTTGATTATAACAAATAGTTTATTTTAAAAGATAAATATATTATTCATTTAAAGCTTAATGTTAACGATTTGAAATAAATTTATTTATATACAAAAAATTAATAACATCCTATCTGCTGCCTCTTCTGATTATAATAAATTAAATAAGTCATCTCATAATTGAAATTTTCATCTTCTCCAGCGTCTGTCTCTCTTGGCTAGTTTTCTCAAGTATTGCCGGTGCTCGTAGCAGTTTCTCAGGAGCTATGTTATCCTCTCCGGTGTGCTCTCTATCTCTCCAGTGACCTCTGGGTAGTCTCTGGCCAGACCTGCCTTGTCCGACCTCATCCCGGTGCACCATTCATTCTCTGACGTCGTATATGTTCTCCGACATTCTCATATTAAGTAATTGCTGAATTTGCCTTTAACTTTTTACGGCGAGATTATCAAATCGAAGGTTTATATTTTTTTTTGCCATCACAGAGATCGGATCTAACCCGATTCGGCAATTTGATTCATCTGAACTAATATGACATTATGTCCAACATCACATTTGGTTCATCAATGGCTGCAAATACTGTCACAGGTTCTTCAACTTCTTCTGAAATTGCTATCCCTAGTCTCACCAGCAAACAATACCGTCAACTCTTGGATCTTTTATCACTCTCGAACACCAACTCTGCCAATTTTGCTAGTAACCTTGCTTCTTGTCATTCTGCTTCATTTTTTAATACTGAATGGATTGTTGATTCAGGTGCCTCTAATCATATGACTTCCAATTTGTCTTCTCTTGCTAATATTACACTTCTTAATTAGTCATACCCCATTAAGCTTCCAAATGGTAACATTGTTCCTGTTACTCATACTGGCACTATGCGTTTTTCTCCTACTTTCTCTCTTTCTAATGTTCTTTATGTGCCTTCATTTAAATTTAATTTATTGTCCATCAGCAAACTTACCACTGATCTCAACTGTGTTGCTATATTTTTTCATACCTTGTGTGTTTTTCAGGACTTATCAACGAGGAGGCTGACTGGAACGTGTGAAGTACAAGATGGACTTTACCACTATAAACCTCCTTCTGCCTCAATTTTTCACTCTCAGCGTGTTTTTGATACTACCCTTTAGCATCAACGTCTTGGTCATCCTTCTATTTCATGTATTCTGAAAACTTTAAATATTTCTTATTCTCATTTGCCTTGTGATGTTTATGCCAGAGTAAAGCACGCTCGTTTACCTTTTTCTTTAAATACAAATAAGAGCACATTTTATTTTAATCGGATTTATTGTGATATAGGGGGTGGTTATCCTACAGCTTCACTCTCTGGTGCACATTATTTTTTAACAATCGTGGATCACTACTCGCGTGCTACATGGGTCTATCTTATGTGCATGAAATCTGATACTTTCACTTGCCTTCAGAATTTTTGCGCCATGGTAAAAAATCATTTCAATTGTACTGTTAAGTACGTACGCACTGATAATGGTCGAGAATTTCTTTCCACCCCACTTCAAACTTTTTTCCATGATCAAGGCATTTTTTACAAGCGCACATATGTGGATACACCTCAACAGAATGGTGTTGCCGAGCATAAAAAATGTCATCTTCTTAATGTGTCTCGGTGTTTACGTTTTCAAGCTAATCTTCCCATCTCTTTTTGGGGCGAATGCATTCTCACTGCCACCTATTTAATTAACCGCACTACTTCACCTAGCCTCAATCATAAGTCCCCTTATGTACTTATTTTCCAGAAACCACCATAGTATACACACTTGCGAGTGTTTGGGAGCTTATGCTATGCCCCAACTGCTCGCCAACATTACGATAAATTCTCTCGTCGTGCTCTTCGATGTGTTTTCTTGGGTTATCTTACACATCATAAGGCTTATCGTGTATACGATCTTGAAAACAAAAAAAATTTCATCTTCTGTGATGTCACCTTTGAAGAAAATGTTTTTCCCTATCATCTCATACCTCCTACTCCTACATCTTCTCCCGTCCTTCCCCTTCCTATTCCTAATATACACCCTTCACTTTACCTACCCCTAGCCCCTCACCTCTCTCTTCTTCTCCCTTAGTATCCTCACCGACACTCTCACCCTCACCCCCTTCTCCACCACCCCTTCACCCTGTCACACATCCCTCTTATTTGGATGATTATATTTACCCTATTTTACCAAAGTCCTCCATGGCTTCACAAGTTTCACGATCTTCCTCAGGTACGATTCATTGTCTCTCCTCCTTTTTATCTTATTATCATTTTTCTAATCAACATTTGGTTTTTCTTTCTGTTATGTACCAACATCCCGAACCCACCTCATATTCTTAAGATGTGCTACACCCGCATTGGCGTGATGTCACGCCTCTAACCCGGTGATGGGACCCAGGGGAGAATTAGTAACCTAACCTGACCCTGTATCATACAAAACACCAATGATACAATAATGAATGAAGGTCCGACTCCGTGGGGTTCCCGTACACCCTATACACATTCACATACATGGCATATACATAGTGAAAAATATTCTTTCTATACATACATTGTACCATACCAAAGTCTATACAAAAGGAGTCTAAGCTCCATAATACAAAACATAAACCCAGGTACCAACCAAAACCCAAAACGATAACCGATATAGTCCTATAATTACACAAGTACTTCACGCAGTACACCGACCACTACGCTCCCAACACAAGGATGCTAGTTCCAGTTACTCGAAGGACCTAAAAACACGTACGTACGATAGGGGTGAGACACCTCTCAGTAAGGCAGATCCAGGTTATATCGGTGTGTGGCATTTAAGTGTTATCATCACATAAAACATACACAGTTCAATACAGTTCCAATATTTTTACAAAACAGTTCAAGTATAGTGCTCATCACACACACACACACATATGATCAGGTAACCCAATGTCGTCACACCCTTCGGCCCAAAGCTGACCCGCATTACATAGTGTCCCCGGTACGTGGCGTAGCCCTTGGCTCCCATGACATCATACCGGTGCATTTGGTGGATCCACACCCTTAAGTGATCAGCCGGAAAGGCGGTATTTCACCCACTCGGACTCTTGCCACTGGCAGGTGAAATTTCACACCCTTAGATATAGAGCCGGACACTCTTTTACAACCTGGAACATTTCGGAACCTCGTTCCTATATCTCATTTCAGAAAATCACAACTCATGCATGTTCTTATAACAATTCAATCCACACCCATTTGGTAATCTAAAAATCATGATTTTCCAAAAATACAGTTTAAACAAGTTAAGGCACAGTCATCTCCATAACACAATATATCCACAGTTTTCCAACGAAACCAGAGATGCAACCCAATGTCCCCTTTTTCCCAAAACTGTAACATGAAAAATCCCATAATTTTACCCGTTAGATTTCCCCAAATAAGTAGTCAAAACATACGCAAGACCGTGAACCACAGTTCTACCGAATCAAATTTTGAAAATAACCAATACAAATAGAATCCCCTTACCTTTCCCCAAAAATCCAAACTTGAACTTTACGACTCCTAAACAATGAACCGAGTTCCCAAAACCTATAAATCACAGTACAAAACATACTTACAATCCCATTCTCTACAGAACTACCAAAATGGAAATGAAAACCGAGCCTTACCTTGATTTTGTGTCAAAACCCAAAAATGCTCGAAACAAAGATCCGTTCCACAAATCTCGAAGAGAATCCTTCCCTGATCCTTGTAGTAACATCAGATCGTTGATTCTAACAATGTATGACGAAGAAATCTAAAGAGAGAGAGTGGAGTTCGAGTGCTTAGAGAGAGAGAGAGAGAGAGAGAACTTGATAACTTAACTTCTAAGCAACCCAAATGGATATTTATAGCACCTTTGACTCAGCCAACCTCGTCAATGAGGCGGCGTCTTCGTTGATGAGTCAACGTAGGCAGTTCCTCGACGTAGCGGTGACATTGTCGACGAGCTCGGGATTTTCAGATTTCCCGAAACCTCTCGGCTTCTCCTCGTCAACGAGCACCTGCATTTCATCGCTGAACAATAAAAGGGCCTTCGTCGATGAACTTTGTTTTCATTGACAAAGCCTGCTCAATTTACTATTGTGCCCTTTCCTTCTTTATTTATTCCAGATCTCACGGATCGGGTTCTTACACATAATGCCATGGCTTCTGAAATCTGAGCCTTAGAAGCCAATCATATATGGGTTCTTCAACACCTTCCACCTGAAAAAAAAAAAAAATCAATTGCCTGTAAATGGGTGTTCAAAACAAAAATTCAAGCCAATGGATCCATAAAGCGACACAAAGCTCGCTTGGTGGCCAAAGGCTACACTTTGGATTATCATGACACTTTTGCTCGTGTTGCTAAACTCGTTACTGTTAGGTGTATTCTTGCAGTGGCTGCAGCTCGGAATTGGCATCTCCTTCAATTAGATATCAACAACGCTTTTCTCCATGGTGACCTTAATGAGAAGGTTTATATGACCCCTCCATAGGGTTATTGCAAATAGGGGGAGACTCGTGTTTGTCGTATTCAGAAATCCCTTTATAGTCTTAAGCAAACCTCTCAAAATTGGTTCTCTAAATTATCTTCTATTTTACTTGTTGAGGGGTTCACCCAACCTCAGGCCGATCACTCTTTCTTCACCCACTCTCAGGGTCAGTTTTTTACTCTCATACTTGTTTATGTTGATGACATTCTCATGGCAGGCAATGATCTCTCCGATATTAGCACTTTCAAAGTCATGCTTGCTAAAAAATTCAAACTAAAGGATCTTTGAAAATTGAAATATTTCCTTGGCCTTAAAGTTGCTCACTCTCTAACTGACATATTTCTTAATCATTGAAAATATGCTCTTGAGATCCTCACTGATAGTGGTCATCTTGGTGCTCGTCTTGCCAACTTTCCCATGGAACAAAATCTGAAACTCAATAATACTGATGGTGATCTTCTCTCCAATCCAAGCTCATTTCAGCGACTCATTGGGTGTTTGATATATCTTACCATCACTCGTACCAACATTGTATTTCCCGTCAACATTCTCAGTCAATTTATGCATCAGCCCAAACAACCACATTATGATGCTGTTGTACATGTTCTTTGATACATTAAGGCATCTCCAGGACAGGGCTTATTTTTTCCTACTGCCACCACTCTTCAAGTCTCCGCCTATTCTTATTCGGATTGGGCTAGTTCTCCCCTCACTTGCCGCTCCACCACTGATTTTTTCATTCTGCTAGGCACTAGTCCAATTTCTTGGCGCACTAAGAAACAACCTACAGTGTCTCACTCCTCCGCCGAAGCTGAGTACTGGGCGCTTGCTTCCACTACTTGTGAACTTACATGGCTCAAAACTCTTTTAAATGATCTTGGTGTATCGCATTCTCTTCACATTACCCAAAATCTTGTTTTCCACGAACGTACAAAACATAAGGAAATCGATTGTCATATTGTTCATGAAAAGTTACGGGCTAACCTCTTCTTCACTAAGCATATTCCTACCCGTAGTCAGCTTGCTGATATCTTCACCAAAGCGTTGGGTCGTGAACATTTCCTAGACTTATCACGCAAGTTGGGCATTATGGATCTCCATGCTCCAACTTAAAGGGGAGTATTAGAGATACATATACACTTTTCATTTTTCATTTATTGTGTATTTATTATAGAGCAGATATTTAGGAATAATTTAGGATCCTTGACTCATGTACAAATATTCCCTTGTATTGCTGAATAATGCATATAGAAAAATCCTCTTATTCAATTTTAACAAACACGTTATCAGCACGATCAAGTCTCTAATGGTATAATAGAATCTTTTAAGTTTTGTTAGTATTATTCCAAGGTAAGAATCTTGTTTTTTTTTTTAATATTTGTTATCTATATAACTTTTGTTTTTTTTTTTGTCAAACTATATTTATGTGTTAACTATATCTCTTATCTTGAATACGTGTCATTAAATGTTTTTATGTTGAAATATATGTGAGAATAACATTTGCATTTTAATATTTACCCAACTTTGAATTTTTATTTGTTTTTTAAAGTGACTTTATGATGTCAAACCTCACAAAACATGAATTCGTTGCCCTTAATATTTATGGAAGAAATTATCCACCATGGGTACTTGATGCTGAGATTCACCTTAATGTCATGAATCTTGGTAGTACAATTGAAGAAGGAAATCAAGCATCCCTGCAGGATCGCGCAAAGGTAATGATTTTTCTTCAACACAATTTACACGAAGAATTGAAAATTGAGTACCTTACTATTAAGGACCCATTAGTCCTTTGGAACAACTTGAAGGAGAGATATAAACACCAAAAAATGGTAATTCTTTCAAAAGCTCGTTATGATTAGATACACTTGCGATTGCAAGATTTTAAAATGTAAGTGAATATAATTCAGTCGTGTTTAAAATTAGCTCTCAATTGAAGTTATGTGGAGGAAAAACTACTAATGATGATATGTAAGAAAAAACATATTTGACTTTTCATGCCTTAAATATGCTCCTACAGCAGCAATATCGAGAGCGTAGATTTACAAAATATTCTGAGCTAATTTATTGTTTATTGGTGGCTGAACAAAATAATGAACTTTTGTTGAAAAATCATCAATCTTGTCCAACTGGCTCAACATCATTCCCTGAAGTGAATGTGGCTTTTTCTCAAGGTCGTGGACAAGGTCGTGGTGGTAAAAGGGGTTGTGGTAGGAAAAATTGTTGGACCCATGATAATCGTCCTTCAAAATTTGAAAGCAAAAGTGCTGAAAAGACTCAAAGGAAATGGGCAAAGAATAAAAAAAGTTATGAACAAAATAACAAAGTGCAAAATAATGACAATATGTGCTATATATGTGGAACAAAAGGTCATTGGTCTCGAATATGTCGCACTCCTAAACACCTAGTTGATCTTTACAATGCATCGTTAAAAGGAAAAGGGAAAAAATATTGAAGTGAATTTGTCTAAACCCATTGATGCTAAGTATGAGTCTCCTTTAGATGTTGATTTTGATATTTCTGATTTTTTTTAAGGATCCTAGTGGCAAAATTGATCATTTGATTGGGGATAAAAATGTCTACTATTAAATTATCTTCATGTTTATGTTATTTTGAAAAAAAATTAATTTATGTAATTTTTAAAAGTTTTATATATAATATGCTTGGTAATATTTTGTTATCTTTCTTAATTCTTAAATTTTATTTTTCATTTACTAGATCATAAAAAATAAAATTGATAAAATGGAGGATGACATGTGTTTGGTGAACAGTGACACGACTCACACAATTCTTCATGTTAAAAAATATTTCTTGCAATTAACATTAGTTGAAATTAAAGTTAATACAATATCTAACTCTGCAAATGTAATAGAGAGCTTTGGAAGAGTTCATATTATGTTTCCAAATGGGATAAAATTGTATTTTGATAATGTGTTGTATTCTAGTAGATCCCAATGAAATCTACTAAGTTTTAAAGATATACGACGTAATGGATATCATGTTGAAACCAAAAATGAAGGAGATATAGAATATCTTTTAATTATTGTTAGCTTTGGTGCAATCCCAAGAAAGAAGGGGGGTGAATTGGTATTTTAAAAATTTATTCCCTAGCTCAATCCACTAGCATCAGTATTACACAATCCTAAGGTCAATCTAGTGTGTATAAAATAAATCAATATATATCTAGTGAAAATTAAACTGCGTAATCAATTTAAATACACATACACGAGAAAGCAGTAAAGAGAGACAACACCAGAAATGTTATCAGGGTTTGGCCAATATTGCCTACGTCCCTGCCTTGGCTCATAAGCACAAGGATTACACTAAGGCTCACTTAACGGGTAGAGCGACACCTAATACAACCAGGTCAATTAGCACAGAGCTGACCTCAACCTTTTCAAACAATCCTTCTAGGCTGGATTACCGCCCCCTCAAGCCACGCCTAGAATACAATCAATGAATATGAAATTTTGCGAACAATTTAAGCACTTCTACACAAGCATATATGTACTACAATACAATCCAGATAAATATGCACTCACAGCTGATATGGACTTAATGTTTCGGTGCGATCCAATATGTAAACTCTCTAAGATGTGTGAGTGTATGTATATGTGAGAGTTCAACCTTTGACTCAAGATAAGATATTCAACACATAAATAATCAAAGGAAGGTTTACACAATCCAAATCAAATATCTTAAGGATATTCTAAATGTAAAGAACAATAAATATTTTTGGATTGAAGCTGACAAAAACAATATCAATGATAATATGCAAGGTTGTGTAAAATAATATTTTTGCAAATCAAAATCCACAAGCTTGATGAGTCTTGCAATCAAGAAGCAAAGACTCACTTGCTATAAGGGTATTCCTCTAACATCCTCAAAATTCTTACCATTTTTTTTTATATATGTGTATCTACATCCATACCTAAGCAGCGGAACACAAATCACATAACCACATCTATATGTAAATATTATACAATACTAAAATCCAGTATATATCAACCATAGTCATACAAAATAACTCCTCCAGCATC